>NC_079436.1:12977066-13277066 GCF_903798145.1 Danio aesculapii | reverse complement strand
AAGTAGTTTTAATTTAATAAGTGATATTTCTTTGCCGCGTCCACCTTGGGGTTTCAATATTGCGTAATAATCTGTACACCATATTAAAGACACAGCCTCCAGTAATTTTGTGTGTGTTTGTGCATGAAACATGCACGTTTAGATGCATGTGTGTGTGTGTGTGTGAGCGAGAACGGCTCTGTCGTTACTGCGAGTGGCTTTTTTCTTTCTTTCTTTTTCTTTCTTTCTTTCTTTTTTCTTTTTTTCTTTATTTCTTTCTCTTTCTCTTTCTTTTTCTTTCTTTCTTTCTTTCTTTCTTTCTCTTTCTTTCTTTTTCTTTTTCTTTCTTTCTTTCTTTCTTTCCTTCCTTCCTTCCTTCCTTCTTTCTTTCTTTCTTTCTTTCTTCTTTCTTTCTTTCTTTCTTTCTTTCTTTCTTTCTTTCTTTCTTTCTTTCTTTCTTTCTTTCTTTCTTTCTTTCTTTCTTTCTTTCTTTCCTTCCTTCCTTCCTTCCTTCCTTCCTTCCTTCCTTCCTTCCTTCCTTCCTTCCTTCCTTCCTTCCTTCCTTCCTTCCTTCCTTCCTTCCTTCCTTCCTTCCTTCCTTCCTTCCTTCCTTCCTTCCTTCCTTCCTTCCTTCCTTCCTTCCTTCCTTCCTTCCTTCCTTCCTTCCTTCCTTCCTTCCTTCCTTCCTTCCTTCCTTCCTTCCTTCCTTCCTTCCTTCCTTTCCTTCCTTCCTTCCTTCCTTCCTTCCTTCCTTCCTTCCTTCCTTCCTTCCTTCCTTCCTTCCTTCCTTCCTTCCTTCCTTCCTTCCTTCCTTCCTTCCTTCCTTCCTTCCTTCCTTCCTTCCTTCCTTCCTTCCTTCCTTCCTTCCTTCCTTCCTTCCTTCCTTCCTTCCTTCCTATATTTTGGAGATAATACAATATATGAATACAACAGAAAGGCATAAAACTTACACATTACGTGTCCACTTTAGTAGTGTCATAGATCTAGATAAAATAAGCTATAGGCTACTGAAATCATTTAAAGAATTACAAATATCGGATATCATGAAAACAAATTAAATAAACCTTTATAAAACAAACAAAAGCTATAACAATGTAGGTATATACAATACAAATAAATGAAATCGTTTTAAGTCATTTTACAAATCTAAAAAAGAGACTTTAGATATTTTCTAAAAACAATAATCAACAACAAGGGAGTTTTGAAATATTGTTTCTAAAGTATTTGGATATGATGATATTAATCAAATCTTGCAAACAGAACATTTTGGGTGAGCAAAACCATCAGAAACTACCTTTTCAATTCCTTTCTGTCATCCAGTCCTGTACTGCTCTATAAACCACTTGGGAAGAACTGCACGTAAAAAATGTATCCTCGAACAAATGATTGTTTTTATATGACATGGTAAAATGTAAAAAATAAATTTTAAATGTAGAGCTTTATCAGACGGATATTTAATATTTTAAATCGTAATTATCCTATGGGGAGAATCAGTCTAGCTATACCGTTCTGCTGAAACAAGGATGTTATAAAAAACATTTTATAATGTTAGAGTTATAGAGTTATTAATGGATAAATTCTGTGGTTTTATATTATGGATGTTACGCTGGGTTATGTTAAAGTATGCAAGTAAACAAATATAATGAATGAAAATACAAAATCCTATGTGTATAGACATAATAATGTAATGCTGTACAGTAATGTGTAATTTGTTTGTTTCAGTTGCTTCCATTTTAACCGTTTCGTGAAGATGCGATGTGTGAGGTGTGTGACGTTTGAATCGTGGGGCATTCTGGGGGCGGGGTTTGCATGCTGCGCTGCAAGTTATTGGCCTGACAGTGGAAACGCGACATGATCACGACCTCACTGCTCAACCTCCCGGGTGATTGGCCCAGCCCGATAAAAGCCCTGGCTCACACTGGCCCGACAGTTGAATTGTGGCTACTTTATATATAATTTGTATTTAATAAATTTATTATCAAATTATACAAATTTTATTTTCCTTTTAAATTTCTTTATATCTGTTTGACCTGTTGCACTGCGAAAGCTTCTGTCAAGAAAACAAGTAACCATGCAAATAAATATGAGAGGCAATATAGCTCTTTCTGATTCTGAAAAAAAAAAAAAAATTCCGGTCAGCTTAGTCAAGGTCTTAATACTGAATATGTTGTGTACATTTTAAAATAAACATGGCCTGTCTGGGGTGCTGAATTGCAGAAATTGCAGAAATTCACTATGATTGGATGGTGTTTCTTAACACCTGATCTATTTATTTTTTACTACTGTCATTATTAGAGCTGTGGCAAAAAAATCTAATTTGGATCACTTCTGAGATTTTCAAAATGCATTACAATTAGGGCTGCACAATATATAATTTCAGCATTGATTTCGCAATGTGATCATTCACAATAGTCACATCGCGAGCATACGCAATGTTGAATCTGGATTAATATTTATCATTTCGCAAGTGTTTTTTGAGGCCTATGACTGTGAGGGTTTTAAAAGCATTCAGGCACAAGAAACTGTACCGAACTTTGACAAATTGATAATGATGAATTCTATTGAATTGTTTATAAAACTAAGACTATGCAGTATTATTTTACATTTGATTATTCAATTACTATATACCTTAATACAGTTCGACTCCTCTGAAAACAATAAAATGCTGTTTTTTTTTTCATTTGTATCTTTTTCTTTATGGAAATAATCTATGCTTGTAGGTTTTTTGTTATACTTCATACAAATGCTCTTCCCTACAGAATCATCCCAATCAAACTAAAATTCTAAATTCTTTCTAACCAATTATTCAACTCATCTAGTGAAATTGTATTCATGTCACAATATATATCGCAAAATAAAATAATATCGCAAAGTTTATTTTTGTTCCAATATCGTGGAACCCTAATAACAATTCTTTCTTGAATTGATTCTGATATTATTTTTTAACAAACAGATTGTGATCTTGGTTCATTTTTAACTAGGGATGTCCCAAAAAAAATTTTTTTTCCCTCGAGTCTGACTGATTTGATTTTGAGTATCTACCGATACTGAAACCTAATCCGATAGTTCTACATAATACATAAAAAAAAAAGAATAAAGAAGAGCGAAAAAACGGATCCAAGATATTTCTTATTTTTTTATTTAATTCATCTTATTTTAACATTCAACAACTCTGTTAGCACTTCTGTGAGGTTGCTTGAAAAGTCAAGTAATAAATAACATAAATTCTTCACTATAGTGCAACAGTAAATATATTTAAAAAATCGAATATAAAAACAAATAGCACCTCTAATACCACAAGTTTACATACTCACAGTTTGCTATGGTAATGTTGTTATCCTCAACTTCATAATAGTTTAAGACCGCAGACATTCTCATGCTTTCTGCTTCAAGCTGCTTACTTTGCCTATATTTAACCAATAGCATCTCTGCAACAAAGTGATGTCATGCCGCACGGGTTGCTGTTTCTTTGTGAAGTCAAGATAAAGGTCTAACTCTGTGTCTACTCATGTGTCTAACTATAGATGTGTTTAAAAAAAATCAGAATACGTAACGTCTTATTCCGATCGAGTCTGAATCCGCGTGATCACGCCCAATTTCCGATCACGTGATCGGATCTGAACATCCCTAATTTTAACCATATCTATATTGAGTTATTAAATATGAGCATGTATCTAATTGGCTTCTTTTTGACATATTTTGCCTTCAAACACTTTTTGGTTGCCTTCTAACAGTCTTTTTTCCCCACCGATGCCTGAGTGATGTCAGTTGACCTGTTTGCGGCCATATAAAGTGTAAATGTGCAAAGTCCATACATTGGATGACCCAACTGTGTTCAGAAAGGACAGCTCTCATGTCAGACAAAGGTCAAAACCAGGACAAAGACGACAAAAATGAGCAAATAGTTCAGATTCCTGCGAAACAAAAGAAGTGTCATCTGAGTATGCTATAGAGTTTGGATTCCTGACCCGGTCAAGAGCAGCTGAATCGAGATTTCATGAACCTGACCTGCTCTGGATGAGTGCTTCACGAAATGTGCTAATTTCGGCTGGGGCCCTCAGAGTAAACCTTCAGTGCTTTATATACAAACTGAAGTTCGTATGAATCATACAGCGCTCAGGGGTGTAATGCTTCGCCAGCGCAGGTTTACACTTATCAGGCTTGGGCTCTAACAGTGGTGGTATAAATTTGCATGTTGAAATGTCACAGCCAGATTCGTCATCCAGCCTGATATGTTTATAGGCATTCAGAGCATGGCAACTAGAGCAGCAAGAACAACATCTGTCCGACAGCGAGCCTGAGCCTCTAGAATTGCAGCTCAGTCGGCTAGAGCACACACCATAAAAACAGATCATTTCACTTTAACGGTGTACCTCCCAAGTTTATTGACCTTTTAAATATAACCCTAAAGATAAACAGGAAACTTTTTTTTTCCAAAATAGCCCATGTATTCCTAAGCACGCATGGGGTATCTGGAAAGATGCAGAGAAAAGATTGTGACTATTTTTGAGAACATTTACATTTGCATAATACAAAGAAGCCCTTGGCTATTTTTTTCTTATTTTGAGCACCTGTGGAATGGTCTATTCACAACCTGTTGGTCCTCCATGACCAGATAAGATTTCCTTGGACATCATTTTTGAAGGGAAGTCCTGGTTCAGGGGTTTCTCATCGAATCGGACCATGTCAGGTGTAAACCTGATCAAAGCAATACTTTTTTTTTTCTTTACTCGTCTGCAAGGAGTGAGCATTGAGTTACATGGATACAGTTTCATATCCTTAAGGAATGCAGAAGTTGTTTAAAAAGCTTGCATGTACTTGTATGTTTATTCTTAGTCATTTTTCATGCTGTGTTTTTGTAAAGTAAACTATCAAAAACGATTTCCATCAACTGAAATTAAATATACATTTTAAGTGAAAACTAATAATACGAAAGAGAAGGGGTGTAACGAGACACTCAGCTCACAATACAATGTGTATCACAATATAATGTTCATGATTCCATATGCATCACGGTATTTGGAATAAAAATTGAAAATTAAACTGAAATGCAAATAAAACATTTATACCAAAAATTACTAGAGAACAATTTTAAATGCATTTCTTTTCTTTAAACTTATTTAAACTCAACCTTCTTTAAGAAAATAAATTAAATAGGCCTGTCTCTGCAAAATAAAATAATTTTTTTTTTTTTTTTTTTATAAAATACTATTGAAATGACAGAAACAATTAAGGGACAACTTAAAGAACTATAGGTGCAAAAATAAAAAAATTAAATATATTCAAGTGAATTTAACAGTAAGAGCTTAGGTCTTTGCTTGGTCACATGCAGGTTTTTTTTAACTACATTTTCAGGTAGTCAGCTGAGAGTTTTTTTTTTTATGAATTGCTGTCTTCATGTTGGCCATAGTTGTGGAATCCTTCTCGTTGTGTTTCATGCTCTGTACTATCATAGATTTTAAGGGCATGATGATTGACAGGGTGGACGTCTTTTTATCAGACAGGACAGTCGTGGCCTTTTCAGCAGTTTAAGCAGGTTTATTATTTCTTCGGCGTCACTGATGTCGCCGCTATCAAGTTGATGTGAATTTTTGCGTACCTCTGTGCTCAAAAGAGTTGCCATTATTGCAGATTGTTGCTTGATGTAGCGCTCCAGCATATCCATTGAGCTGTTCCATCGTGTAGTAACATCCATGATAAGCTTGTGTGATGCAATCTTAAGCGTCTTTTGCTTTGTCACGAGCACAGCTGTTGCAGTGGCTTTTCTCATTCGATCAAGCAATCGACTAACAGGGGAACTTTCAAACCTGCTTGCGATGCAAGATTAATTGTATGAGCAAAACACTTAATGTGAGGCGTCAATCCGGCTTCTCTTACTGCTACGTCCATGTTGCGCATGTTGTCAGTAATGTCAGCAATGCCGTGATTAGCCCTTTCAAATCCCCACTCATGAATAGCTGCTTTTAAAACTTCAGCTATGTTTGACCCAGTATGCATGTCAAAAAGTGGTCGAGTCTGAAGTAATGACTGTAAAATCGAAATATTGCAAGAAGTTCACACTGCACGACTTTCAAAGTAGTGGCATCACAGACGTTTCCACACTACATGACTATCCGGGGTAGATTTCCGTCACTGCTGTGTTTACACTGCAAGATGCATCTGCAACAAGGGTTTTTGCACTGCATGACTTCCTTACAATAGCAAGAATCGCCGACAACTTTGTCTCCCTCTGCAAACTATGTCTCACAACCAAACATATACGAGAAGTGACATGAAAACAACGTGAGGTGTACTACATGACCTCATATATTTTGTTAGTAACTACATAGCGAGAAAGAAGCCTTTAGTGGGGTAGAAAATGTACATATTTTGCTCACATGGCATTTGAAGAGAATTAGCAAATTTGCTTCAACTTTTTTTCTTTTTCGATCTGGTTGTGTATTGCTCAGATGACATGTCAAACAGACACAGGTGCTCCTGCCAAATTTCCACTAGTTTTTCCTCCATTTCTTGGGTCCAAATAAACCAAAATGAAGCCCTTTTAAAGAGGCCCTATTATGCATTAAAAAGGTCATATTTTGGTTTTGGGGGTCTCCAACAACAGTCTGACTGGTCAAAAAAACACTTTCATTTTACCTAATTATCCCAACGACTCCTATACAATTAATTTAGTGATTCATTTGTTCCCAAACCCCTCCTTAGCGCTATGCTAGTCTGTGCTGATTGGTCCGATGAATCAGTCCATTGCGATTGATTGACTGCTTTCTGCTTGAGGCAGAGAGAAATGGCCACCATGGCTTATCAGCAATTTTGAAGTAGTCAGAGTGTATGTGTGAGCCCAACGCAGGAGTGCATTAAAGCAATGCTGTTAAACACCAACATATTGCACTGTTCCTAACCATGACACACATTCAGTATTAATCTACACAGTGGCAAAAGCTGAACTATTTTGAAACCTGACCACCACGTGTGTAGTTGAAGCTGATGGTGGCCATAGTAACGACAAACGGCAGTGGATCGCGAGCACACAAACACATTTAAATCCATTAACAAAGCGGCACGCATCGCGCTTTTAACATGGTTTCAGATGTGATATAAGAATAAAAAGAGTTATCTTGATACAGTACAAGCCGCATGGAGTGGTTACAAGCACTACTAGTTACTACTGGTTACTACTAGTGGTTACAAGTTACTTACACTTGTGAAATGGAGGAAGAAACTGATCCATGAACTGTGTACTGTAAAGTTCTTGTCAAGCTCTGACAAAGTCCCATACATCAATAGTCTTTTCTGGTCCTTCCTTTAATAAATATCTGATGAATGCACCATTGTAAGTGTGTAGATTGCTGAAGCACTCATCAGAAAAATGACAGGAACACAGCACAAAGCTGAGGCTATAATGCTGAGGTATTTTTGCAAAAATAAACTTCAATCACTGACTCTTCACAGCCTCATCTTTGGGTAGGGAAAATAACACTAACTTTCCCTCACACTTCAGATCACAATGTCTTTGCGACATGATTCAAACAGGGTCTGCTTCTGTGTTTGTGGGCGGGGCCAGGGGTTTCAATTTCCCTGGGTCTGTGCATGCAACAAATGGGTGGGGCTTGAGTTCTCTATTGACGTATTGCTGACACGGCTAAAGATTCGTTGCTAAGACGTTTCATGGAAGGTCATTTTCAAAAACCCATAATAGGGGCTCTTTAACTTCTCCCTCAACCTCCCACTGGCCTGCAGATACCCATAACAGTGGATGCTGCTCTCTCATTGGCTGTAGGTAATCGTCAATGTTACTTTCAATCAAAATACGTTTCACACGGCATGATTTTGAATCGCCGACAGGTTCATATATTTAGCATGCCAAATATCTGTCGGGTGTCGGCAACAGTTTTTAAAATGACAGTGTGAATATAAAGTGAACCATGACTTAATGCATTTACTACAAGTGTGAACACATCTTGTGTTATGATCACTAAAAAGAAAGAAAATATCTTCGTGTGAAATTTGATGTTATTACTTCTGCACTGCATATCAGTGCTAATATTTGTAGGCATTATCAAAACCTTCCTCTAGTGTTTTCTGGGAAGATTTTTCCAACCGCACATCTGCAGCCAGGAGCAGGTTTTCCCACCGCTGAACATTCACCCTGACCTCTCATTTCCAGCGTCTGATGGAAAGAGAGGCCGCCGATGTGGCCCGTGATTTTTATGGAGTGATTTAACACTCGCCGGCCATGCTGGAAGCTTGTTAAGGGGCGTGCTAGAACTCCATTGGGGAATTGAGAGGCCTCTCTCACCTGCTGCTTTATTGGATGGATCAGTTACAGGGGCCGTCCTGTTTGACGAGAGTGTGGCAGTTGTTAAAGTTGCTGCACTGTAGGCGACTTGTGGTTTTGAGGGCTTGGAGAGGTGATCAATCTGGGTATCTCTCACTCTCTTTTTCGTTCTCTGCACTCCTGGCTGTGATTCCCTGGAATGCCAATGAGAGGTCTGGAGTAAAGCCAGGCAGAACCAATGTAGAAGATGTCAACAATGGAGCTATGTTTAGAATGACCTTGTCTAACTTTGGTGGGATTGTAACGCAAACCAGAATCGGGCTGGTGCAGTGCTTTGAAAACAGTTGCTAATAAGAAAATCTACAAAAGGTTAAATTGTCAAATAATTCATGATAATATTGAAGAAGTTCTTGAATGTAGCAAGTTGTGGTGGTGTTGGAGGCCTGGCTGTTAGCTCTGGGGTTTTCGGTTACCCCTTATTTGTCCTATTATGTTCTGGCAGACCATCTGCATATTCCTATTAAGTGCTTCACAGCCTTTATGTTGGTGAAAAATTGCGTCCATTTAAAGGAAAGGATTACAATGCATAGACGTGCAATAAAAAGAAAAAGATCTTAAGAGCCCTGTTGCAAGACAATTTTGTGAATGTATCCATAAAATGTCAACTTTTCTCTTTCTGAAAATTGAAAAGATTGAGCACAATTGGAGTGGCAACATTGATTATTTAAGGAAGAAGTCGGAGGCTTTTTTTTGTTTGTTTTTTTGAGTTTCTTTGAACTGTTTTATTTATTTATTTTTATTTATTTGTATTGTTTGATTGTGTTGATCTGAAGTTGATTCATGTCAACTGATTACCACTTGTGTAGTTGGTTCCTGCTGATTTATTGGGGTGATGATTTGAACCTAGTTTATCAGCTGTTTCTAATCTGTAATTAGATGCTCTAAGAGTGCATAGAAAGCATTAAATTAATTTATTAATTATTGACCCCAAACCTTTAAACGGCATTGTGTGTCTGATGTTCTATCATGTAGTATGTAAACGGTACTTGTATTCATCCTGAACCATTACAGTACTGGGATCATAGTTCAGTTCATGCACTTCGTCGACAAATACATTTGGTCCAGATTTGTCAGTCCAGTTACTTGATTTAGGCAAAAAGACCAAAGCAGTGCAACAACTTTGCAGCCATATACAAAGATTGCACCTTTGCATCTAAAAACGTGAGCACACAGAAAAGGTTCCGCAAATGTTGCGTTATGTGATCCCAACTTGCTACTCTAAACAGAAGCGCTAATTGCTTTCCCTGCCTTCAAGTACTTCTGATTGGTCTATTGCTCTGAAATTGACATTAATGAGCACTGCTGCATGTAAAAGTTAAGATATCTTTATCTCGACACTATAAAACAAATGCTAGGTGCAGTCTGTCCCTTCTGACCTCACGAATTCCCACATCCGCCATTCAAACGTATATCACATGACAACAACCACTTGTCATTTTGAAGATTTGCCATTAACAACAAGTTACTTCAGAGAACCAGTTCGACAAAACATTGAGAGTATTATAATGTGTAGCACGTAAGTTTATTGGTAATTACAATACATAGTTTGATTGACAAGATGATGTCTGAAAGCGTCCTCCAAAAATGGCCATAAAAGATGTTTGTGTCGTGATGTCATTCCCTTTAGATATGCATGTTCATTATATCGGGAAACCTTAAAAAAAGGCTTTTTTTTGTTTGATTCAAACGTTTACATACTAAATTTAATTTGTTAGACATTTGCTAAATTTAATTGGTGATTCCAAATATGACATTTTATCATAAGCTCTGCAAACAGTTTTAAAGAATTTGATGTGTTGCTGTTTGTTGTTATATTGGATGAGACATAACATTAAGTGAGTTTCTACTGGTGCTGGGTGAAAATAAGAGAAATCACAACAAACTGATGTGTGAAACAAAAATAACTAATAAATAAATAAATTTATTAAAGATGATATTAAACAATAAATATATGAATTTGGGAATGTAATTTAAATGAGCGAAAAACAGGAGTGTTGCCAAAACAAAGTAATAAATATAACAAAACAATCTTAACTAAACCCCAACCTACTAATGAAATAATGTAGAAACAAACTCGTAATCTTCAGCGTATGCGATGCTTAACTAAACTTCTCGAAATATTCAAACTAACAATAGAAAGAATACGAACATGAAAGAACAGGCTTGTTGACACAAGCGAGGAGTTTGGTGCTTAATCTGGTGGTCCTCTCGATCAGCGCAAGCAAACACCTTTTAAATGGGTCAGACCAGCACCTGATTGGTGCTCCGAGTGGCGTCATGATGATGAGTGATGGCCTTCTCGACCAATGATCGCACACCTGGGCAGGACAGAATACACAATGGGAAAGAGAAGAGAAAGCTAAAGCGAAAACAAACATAAAACATACGTGGAACATGACCTGGTGTTTTTTTAAAACTAATGGCGGTGAATGAATGAAATGCAAACCGGTGAGCAGTCTGACAAAAAAAGTGCCCTTCTGAATCCAATCGGCAGGATTCCCTTCTGGATCTTTCACTTACTTTGAAGACTACTGACTACATTTACATGGAAATTAGTAATAGTTATTTGCCTTAATCTGAATAAGACAGTGATATAATTACATGAAGTGCTTTTTGAATATTGCGTCACCAGGCTATTCACGTTTCCTGCAGAGTCTCATGTAATTTGGGGTGTTTCATCTTCAAATTCAACTGCAGTTCGGCAGTTTAACTTTCACTTATGAACATTTCATTCATGCCCCGTGACAAACTGGAGTATTTGACGCTAATATGAAGGACTGGTGGAAGATTGTTGTTTTTATTGATACTGCAAGTCGAATTTAAAGAAAAAAACTTCGCATTTCGTGATGCATGTGTGTGCGGTCCTTTACTGACAGCCGCGTGTGTGAATCTTGTCACAAAATGCCGCTAAAAGTCCTACATGACGGTAATAGTTTGATTGTGGTGTTTACTTCAATAATGCCTCTAATATATGCATACTCCACGTCTTAATTAAAGTTTGTCCTAAAAGTTTGAAAACCCCTGCACTAGAGGATTATTGTCAGTAAACACAGTCACAGGTAAGCTGCTTGATCTCACATACAGATAAAAAAAATGCTAAGACATTAGTAATTAGTAATTTCATTATTCAAAGTGATAGACAATTGCATGCCTGAGAAGCATTTCAGAGATGGCCACTCAGTGAAATGACTTGCCTTTAAAGGAACTTTGTAATTAGCGGCAGTTTTTACTTGGCTAACTTGTTCGTCTCCAAGCCATTGTATAACCGGTAAACATGTAATGTTTTATTGTCCCACTAAACACAAGAGTGTTTGTCTGGGATGTTTAATAGCTGCTTATAAAAGTCACAGTCCTCAACAAACCTATGAGACTATTAGTTCCACCAGTCTTCAGTAATTTACATCTAATAATATTGTGAACGAATAGACAAGCAAATCAGAACAGTATCTTGCGGTGTTTGAAAGGAGCTTTACATAGAATCTAAATGATTTTGATGACAGATTGATAGTAGTCTTGATGCCATTTATTTTTACATCAAGCCAGGAATGTTATTGTTTTTTTCCACAGCAGCTCAGTTATGTAAGTCACAAGAGTAACTCCTACAGTATTAAGTCTGCCCTTTAAGAAGGAAACAGTCTTACCATCTCTGAGATGCCTGACCAGTGGAAGGAATGTGGAGACTTTACAGAGACTTCCTTACTTGTTCTAAGCGCATTTAAAAGTATCAATCAGAGACTTCCTGTTTTATTTCTTCTTCAAACAACTGATCACTCTTACACCAAACAGGACTGCCGCTGAATGCCAGCACATCTCCTGTCTGTTTACTTGTACTCTATTTTAGATCCTTTCATAATCTGCAAGGAGGCATACAGTACTTTAGCTTGGCAAGATGAATTCGGTATATTCTTCTCATTGTACTGGAAACACATTGGGAATCCAGGGGTCTTTAAAAAGTCTGTGTGAAATCAAAATGTACAATGTTTATTTTGCCAGCGCACACTGTTATCCTTTAGGTAAACAATTAATCTGTGGAATTTAAGCCAAACAAAATTAGTTTGTATTGGTAATCTTTAAAGAAAGTCTGATCATTTTGCTTCTGTGTTCGTAGTGGTAGTCCTTCTCTGTTTACATCAGTTTGAGGGCTTCAGACAAAATATTTTTAACCACACCCCTCTTACCGTTAGTTTGCTATGAGGAAATTATAGCCAAAAAGGAAATCCCCACCCCTACTCACCATTCTGTTTCATTTTGCATGTATATATTGGATTATATAATAATAAAAAAAATATAAAAACCAAAAAAAATAAATAAACAAATAATAAATTAAAATAATAAATACATGAAAATAATAATAAAATAAAACCCAATTACACACAACTTAATGCGAGGCAGATGTCTACAATTATGCATTATAATTGTCAAGAGCTAGCAAGGGTGATCAGTCTAGATCCAGTTGGAGAGTTTTAACATAAGATAAAAAGGGCTTCCAAATTTTAACAAATGTTCTGTTATGCCTTTAAAGGGATTATCTAATCTTCTCTAGTTTCACAAAATACAAAACATCTTTCAGCCACTGTACATGCGAGTGTTGCTTGGGGCTCTTCCAGTTTAATAAAAGTACACGTGTAGCAAGTAAAGTAAGGCCACAGAAGTGGGTAATGTATAATTATCAGGAAAGGGCTGGGCATGTCCAGACTCCAGAACATATAGGTTAAAGTGCCTAAACCTGAATGACACCTATCACACTCCTGATCAATAGTTGGGTCGATCCGTGCGAGCCTACATTTCGACCAGTGTACTCTGTGAACCACGTTAGACTGAATGAGGCAGTGACGTGCGCATATAGATGAGTAATGAACTCTGTCCAGAGCTGTATCTTGATCTATTTCAATATTAAGGTCCGCAGACCAGCTGCCGGTGAGACTGTCAACTGGAAAAGACTATAAATTGGCAAAAATACTGATCAGCTTAGAGATTAAGCCTTTACTGCTTACTTCAAGAAATAAAATATTGTCCAAGAAAGCTTTTTAAAATAACCTTTAAATATTAAAATCTGAAAGTTCATTCCATAATATCTTTAATTAAATTTATAGACATATAAAGTGTTTAATATTTTACATGGTTTAAGAAAATTGTTAAAACTTCATGGAGGCGTTAAAAAAAGAATCATGAAATGGCTAATTGTGATTAAATTATAACGTTCAAAATGTTATGAATGAGTTTCTTAATATGAGTGATATGCATGTAAAAGTAAAATCAGAATACTCATTTTACAGGCTTCTTGCAGTTCACAATCAATGGATACTCCACATTTATATTAAGCACCTGCATATGTCAATCAAAAACTTATGAGTATGTTAACTTGGGGTTTTTAATCATATTTGCTTACTGCCATTCTGACAAAGTCTGGTGATATAAAGTCCTGACTTTAAATCATACCCAAGGAATTATGCTACTAACATTATATTTGAATAGTTCGTAGGTTGGAGTTGGGTTCAGGGAAAGTAAGGACAATATTATTCCTTGCATTACATCCCACAACATCAAAATTTATCCTGTTAGCGCAATCTGATACGTAGCATATTTAATTTTCAAGATGTGCTGCCATCTTTTTCGAATGAGAGGTTGGATAAATTAGCAGAATACTTGGTGAAATCTAAATTTACCAACTTTTACTCATAATTCTATTCTTGAGGTGAACAATTTCTGAGTGCAAGTTAATCCAGAGAAAGCTTGGACAGAATACGCATTCAATTCAATTTATCTTTATTTCTATATTGCTTTTTAGCGCAAAGTGGATTGAGTCAAAGCAGCTTAACACAGAAGTTCTAGTAAATTGAAACCGTGTCAGTCTAGTTTTCAGAGTTGAAGTTCAGTTTAGTTCAGTTCAGTGTGGTTTAATTTCCACTGCTGAAAGTCCAAACACTGAAGAGCATATGCAGAGATATGTGCAGCTCCTCAAGTCCCAAACCAAGCAAGCCAGTGGTGACAGGGGCGAGGGACAAACTTCACCAATTGACGAAAGTGAAGGGAAAAAACTCTTAAGAAACCAGGCTCAGTTGGGTACAACCATTTTTCCTCTGGCCAAACTTCTTCTCCATAGCTGCAGTCTAGGCGCCGGATGTTTGGAAATGCTGGGCGTCCATTGTGGAGAAGCTGCAGGTGTGAGTAGATAAATGGCAGGTGTACAGTCTGGCCCACAGGATCAATGCAGAGACTCATCCATCAGTGAGTTCTTTCAGGAATCAGTCTCATGCTCTCCACTCCTCAATGACCGCCACAGCATCTGCTAAAGATACGGCCTGGTCCAGGATTATGGATACGTCTAGAAGGTCTCTATGGTTGACATCATCTCTTCGTATGTGTTGTCCTTGAGGTCCTCGGTGGTTTGCATAATCTTTTCACAGGTCTTAGATCATATCAATCTCTAGAGGCCTCTGGATGAGTATTCCCAGCTGGAAATAAAGAACAATACGCTTAACCACTCCTCTCCAACTGTTGTTGCTGTGAGCGAGAGATAGAGATTAGGAGCAATTAAAATAAAACCCCACCCTGTATTCAGTATTTTGTTTCAGCCAGAAGTACCTCACAGCTCTGACATCAGCAAAACATCCACTTCAGGCACACTTAGAAATAGGCCATTTGCTTAATTCATGAGTTTTTACAACAGTTAAGTTGTTTTAATCATTTTCGCACTCCTATCAAGAATAGGACTCCTTCAGTCCCCATTAGTTTTGTCTTTACTTTGTCATTACGTCTTTTTTCTATGTTATTTTGTGCCTTTTGTGTCTTAAACTTAAAATAAAACAAAAACTACATACAGTATACAAACCCAGATTTTATTGTTGTTGTGGAGTTTTTCCCTGTTTACACCTGCTTGTGGTTGCAGCATTCCCCAGAATTTTTGCTTCTGTTCAGCAAAACCCTACTGTTGACAGAAGAGATGATGTTTTCTTGCCATGGCTTGTTGTGGGCGCGGGGCCCTCCAAAACTGCTTCAAAGCCATGCGTCCGACTCAATAGCTGCGCCTATTGTTGGACTATATCAAAGGCAGAGTCTGCTTATTTGAACAGGTGACTCCCATTAAGTCCGCTGACCTGGCTGGCTGTTTGCCAGCAGTGCTGCCGTGGCTTCGCTGAGCTCGTCTAGTCGGGACGCTAATACTTGATGATCTCAGTGCCAGGTCGCAGATTGAATAATTGCTGAGCTATGGCACTCTGCAAGTCTCCTGAGTAATTGTTATGGGAGAAGCTGGGGGCCGCGGCTCCCTGAGCGCTCGTGGAGGTCAGGATTTCATTTGTCCGTTTCCTGTGGGCTTGTCCAACCTGGATGGCCTGCTTCACTTTTAATGAAAACTGTCTACGCTAGCGCCATCAGTATGCAGTGATGGCACCTATAGGCTTTGTGCCTGAACTCATGATTATGGAAGAGATGGTTTCTTCACATCTGTTGTAAGATGATATAAAAATGTTTCATGATGTGAAAATTGGATGTGTAGGCACATTTGTCTATATAATGATTTTCTTTATTCTTTTTTATCTTCTGTAGCAAGGAACAGAGGGATTCTGGAAGTCTGTAGCGCGATACGTTCCCCGGGAACCCTCAGAAATACGAATCCTGAACCCTTACTTTATACAAGAGGCTGCCTTCCAGTTTATTGGCCTTCCACAGAACAATGGCCTCATGGGTAAAGGGGTAAGCAACATTCTTGTTCTGTTTCAGTGCTTTTCATAATGTTGTTTTTATTAAATACATTAAATGCAAGCTAGTTTGTCTCTGCTAGAACCAGTAGCTCTTCAAAAGGAACTGCTGAACCAAGAGAAACTCTTGCTTTATTGAACCAAAACGGCAAGCAATAATTTTTGTCAATCTTATGTTAATAGGGGTCACAGGAAGCCTTGGACACGTGTTTCCTCAATTAGCCTGTAATTACCATAAAGATCACTACAGGTCAAAGGTAGCTTGACTTATCCAGTGGGTTTGGAGAGTGTATGCTGTGCTTTTTGTCCAAACACGGACAAAGCTGTTTTAACATTAGTTTTAAAAGTCTCAAATCTGAAAAAAACAGTATTTTGAGTTGGCCTAAAATAATAACAAAGACTACCAAAAAGAGCTGAAGAAAATAATGAATAATAAAAGGCTGTTATATCAGTCATTTCAATTTTTATTTTCAACCAATGTTTTTCAAAATGATTAACTTCATATTTAATAATTAATTTATATTTAATTTCATTATTTTATCTTTAAAAAAGTTTTATCTGTCAGATATAGTTGACACACAGATTAAAACATTAGTTTGTTTTGCAGTATTTAACAATAAATAAACTAAAAAAAGACAGTTCATGCCCAATCCATGTCATTAATCATCATTTACCCAGTGTAGGTCTAATGATGTGAGACCTTCTTTCCTTTTCTTACCACTAAAGGAGAAATGAAAAAACAAATTCAATATTCTTTATATAATGAAAGTGAATACTGACCAGCATTAAACTTTTTAGGTCACAAAAATATTAAACAAATATTTAATTTATGTGTTGTAAATTCCTAGTGTTCTAGAGGTATACAGTGTACACTACCTGATAAAAGTATTGTCTTCAACCCCATTGTAAGAGCAATAAATAATAACTTCTAGTTGATCATTTGGAAAAGTGGCAGAAGGTAGATTTTTCAGATGAATCATCTGTTGAGCTGCATCCCATTCATCACAAATACTGAAGAAGTCCTATTGTAACCTGCATGGACCCAATATTTTCATAGAAATCAGTCAAGTTTGGTGAAGGAAAAATCATGGTTTAGGGTTACATTCAGGTTGGGGGCGTGCGAGAGATCTGCAGAGTGGATGGCAACATCAACAGCCTGAGGTATCAAGACATTTGTGCTGCCCATTACATTACAAACCACAGGAGAGTGCAGGATAGCACTCTTTCTCATACTTCAGTTTACACATCAAAGTTCCTTATTGTCCTAATTAAATCATTAAGAATCAAGGCATGATCATATTTTATTTTGGTGAAATAAGTGTAATCTAGAGGCTTTGCCCTTCATATAAGCCACTTCTAATACCAAATGATTAACTAGAAGTCAAGTTATTATTTGTTGTTCCTAAAACTTGGACAGGCAACTTGGACTAGTCTTTTGTCAGGTAGTAAAATTTGGTCAAAATGATTATACAAAAATCCTCACAGTTTTTCAAAAATCCTCATAGAATTTTTGCGTTCTTTGCTTATGTTCAGTCTAACAGTGAAAAGTAACACACCATTCAATAATGTTCCACGGGGTAAGCAAATACATTGTCCAAGTTGATGATCCAAGTACTGAGCCTTGTGGTGGTCATGCTCATAAGACTATTATCACGTTGTATATATTAAAATGCAAAAAACAAACTTGATTTTCTAATTTCAATATATTTATTTATCTTTTGAATAATTTACAGAATTTAAAAGAAGCTAAATAATGCAGTAACAAAAAAAAATCTGTGAAAAAACTATTTGTAAGTAGTTTCTTTCAATCAAACTGATTTAACACTGAATCTGCCCTAATTTGAATTATCACCTTATACAAATTACGGGAAAGATCATGCAAACCTTTGGCTTCAATAGGGTAGGAGCAGTGTATATAATTTCACATGCTAAATTCCACCATTGAATTGCATCATGAATGTTCCATGCTTATGAAACTCCACCCCATAAGCAAACATTTTATTCAGACGTGTGTATTGTAGCCCATGGAGAGCACAGGGAATCAGCACTGTCATAAAAGAAGCGCTTGTGTGACTTTCCTCAACCCTTAAATAATGGCCTACAGCAATGACTACTCGCCTACTAGGAGCCTATAAACAACATGCTTTCATTCCAGTCCCAGGAAATTGGACTTGAGAAAGTAGATAAATGCCACACTAGTATCATAGCCTGATGAAGCTCTCAGCTATCTCATCATGGCATGAGTAGAGACAAGGGTCTGTGTGTTTGAGCTTGGCCACCTCCTGAAAACTCAGACCTCCTGTGAATGCTGGAACATGTGCAGTGCACGTGGAGCTAAGCCAATGGCCCCTAAGGTTTGGGTAGGCAGGGGGGCAGCGCACAAGGGAAGCCGTCCCATACGGTATTGATCAAGGTGGGATACATTTTGACACAGCCTTCCCCTTTGAGCACTCCAAACACCCACCTGCTTAGGGCTACATACTTGGACACAGTCTTAATATTGATCGTGCACTGAAAAATATGGTTTGTTGGATTTACTACTTTTTTTTTTAAGGTTAAGTGGTTGCAAACTATTTATATTGGCTGAATTTAAACAAACGAATGCAGTTGAACATTACTACATTTAATTTGATTGTTTAAATTCAGCTCATATTATTTTTTTGCAACCATTTACCACAAATGTAGTCATCTGAATAAATATTTTTTTCAGTGTGTATTAGTGATGCTCATTTTGGTTAATTTTGCCAACCGACAACCACCGCTTGTTAACCGAATATTACCGGATAACTGGTCAGATTAATATTAAATTATTATTTAATAAAAAAAATAAATAATTGACATGTCTATTTTGCTTGACACATAAATACTGATTTATTTTAACATGCAAAGAACAACATACAGAACATCAGAACCTATTTGTTGAGTTTATGACGCAAATCCAGGACAGAGCCAATCACCATCAGCGCTGGTTTGGCATCAACTCGTTTGTGTCAAACTGTGACCAGAAATATCCTTCTTTCATTTTACTTCTTCGGCAAAATACGCCTGTAGGCACGTGTGGTTGTACATGTTACCATCCCGTGTACATGTTACCATCCCATCTTTTTTTGTCACTAGGAAATGACTGAATCAGCTGCGTATTGTGTGCAGGTGTTGCTGTTGATTTTGTTATAGTTTTAACATTTAATAATATTGTGATATTCAAGATTTGTAAAGTCATACAGCTCTGAATAACCTGAAACAGCGACCACTAGTCTCTCCTCTATCTATAAAAGTAGATTTTATTTCAACTGCGAGCACGCAATGGCAAAAACCTAAGCCGCGCAGAGTGCATAAGCAGTTCAAAAGATGCCTCTCAACGCAAAAAGCGCGTTCAGTGTACTTTAAAGATATATAAAATAATTGTTTTAATCATTTAACTGATACTGTTAATCTGTTAAAAACGCACCTTTTGGGTTACGGTTAATCGGTTATTTTGAGCATCCCTGGTGTGTATGTTTGTATTTGTGTTATGCCCCAATCACACGGGGCGTCAGCGTCAACGCTTCCCATTCACTTTGAATGGGTGACGTCAAGCATTGCCAAACTGAATTGTGGGTCCGTCGGCGCTGCTTCAGTAGTTGGGAGTTTCTCCGACAGCCGATTGCAGACTTACTTCATCGGCTGATGCTGCAATGAAGATGGCGTCAGCCCCAACTTCAGACACACCCTCTGTCAAGCATTGATGATGTAGCCCCGTGTGAATCGGGCGTTAGGGCTCCACAATATATCGTTTTAGCCTAGACATCGCAATGTACACATCTGCAATAGTTACATCGTAGGACACGCAATGTCAAGATAGGTGAGCAGACACTACAATGTGAAATATATAGTTAAAGTCAGAATTATTAGCTAATTATTTTCTTCCAAAATGATGTTTAACAGAGCAAGGAAATTTTCACAGGATGTCTGATTATATAAAAAAAATTATATATATATATATATATATATATATATATATATATATATATATATATATATATATATATATTATTATTATTATTATTTTTAATATTATTTTTATTTTTTTCTGGACAAACAAGAAATGGAAAGAAATCTTTCTTTTTTTTTCTTATTTGCTTTATTTTGGCTAGAATAAAAGCAGTTTAAATTTTTTTTAAACCATTTTAAGATCAAAATTATTAGCCCCTTTAAGCTATATTTTTTCCAATAGTCTACAGAACAAACCATCGTTATACAATAACTTGCCTAATTACCCTAACCTGTCTTGAAAAATATCTAGTAAAATATTATTTACTGTCATCATGGCAAAGATAAAATATCAAAAATCAATTATTAGAAAAAAATCAATTATTAGAATTGAGTTATTAAAACTATTGTGTTTAGAAATGTGTTGAAAAAAATCTCTCTGTTAAATAGAAGTTAGGGGAAAAAATTAACAGGGGGGCTAATAATTCAGGGGGGGTAATAATTCCGGGGGGGCTAATAATTCTGATTTTAACTGTATGTAATTTTAAAAATAATTGCAATTTTTAGCCATTGTTAAAGTTCTTGACTTCCTATACTTTTCTGTTAACATAATGTGCAATTATTTATAAAGCACATGTTAATACACCAAAAGTTGACCACAGTGTTGTACACAAACAATACAAATGTAAAAATATAGGTCAAATGAAATTTATTTTCCCTGTTCTTACCTACAATAAAAGCTTAATTAACTTGAAGTAATAACATTCCTTTTTGTTATTACATAACATTCATGTAATAGCATTCCAAGTGAGTTTAAAGCATGCAGGTACAATCAGATTGTTGCATTTATTTATTCAATGTCTGTGTCCGACTACTAATACCTACCAAAAAATATCTAAAGCACGATTAGTTTTTCTCTTTTGTATTATTTTTTTGTATTTCTATAGTTTATAATATTTTTTGCAGATGCACTAAACTACAAAATCACTGCAATCCGGTAAAACAGATTTCAAATCGCAATATACTGTACACTGCATAAAAGCAAAATATTGCAATACATGTTTTTCAATATCGTGGAGCTCTAGTTTGTGTGCGTGTGTGAATCAGACTCCAGGCCACTGCGAGCTAATGATTTAGAATGGTTGACTCCTCCAGGGAGATGAGGAAGTGAAGGTCTACCTTCTGAAATCGGCATGTCAAGGGTGGGGGTCTGTTTAAGCAAATTGTTAATCACAAGCAGCTCAAGACGAGTTAACAACTGCGGACCAGAACTAAGCCAGGAGTCCTTCAGGCACAATGCCATCTAGACTTTGAGGAAGCGAATGGTCTAGAGCAGACCGCAGACAGCGACGTTACATTAATCCAGAAATAGCATGGGCGTCATAGTCATTCACAGATTGTTTGTGGTTTTACACATGCTGGCTTCAATTACTTTTTTATTATTCATAATCTTTGTGTCTCAATGGATAGTATGTATTAAATTTAAACATGCACTCATGTAATTTTAGATTTTTATATGTATATTTTTGCATTATATACTATGGAATGTGAAAAATATTTTTATTGATTTGTTTTTTTCATGTTTCATAGTCAAAAAAAAAAAAAAAACTTGCATTATTGCAAGTAGGGTTGTGTATCATTTGGCGTTATTTTGATACGGGTGCTAAAACAGCACCTAACTTGATACTTTTGAGCCACAAAATTATGGTGAAAACTTTTTATCCGACAAAAAAAAAGTGTTTTAATCATTTTAATTGAACAAAATAATCAAAGTTTAAAGTATACATCAATTCATATTTTATATATTTAAATTGTATTAATATATTGATTGGGTTACACTGGTTTGTTCCTTTTCTTGAAAGCCCAGATTTGATCATCATATTTTGTGTTAAGAGTTTGAGGTTTACTGTATCATTATTATTGACACCTTACAGATGTTGATCTACCTTTACCATTGCACACACTTTGTAACATTTTACGTCTCTTTAAGAGTCTCTTATGTTTATTTTATTATAAAGAGATCAGATATTTTGTTTAAATGTTTTTGTTTTCAACTATTTGCCTTAGTAATGTTGGTAAATTAAAATAAAGTGGTTAAAAATCCTAATACTCCTAAATGGATTGTTAAAAAATATTCAGTATTTATCGATATCAATGGATATGAAACATGATATGATGATAATTTTTTAACTCCTTTATTTTAAAAAGGGTGACATGTTTCTGCTAAATATTAAAGGAAATAAACACAACAGAGTCATGTATCTGTACTGGTGCAAAGCTAGATTCTTATATAATGTTAGCACCTTATTAAGAATTAAAAAGGTAATGAAGTGTTTTCTTTTTTTTTTGGTCTGTGATTGTATGACCAGATGACTTTCTTTATGAATGATTGTTTTGCACTCTTTGTTGATTTCTAGAACATTCCAACGTTGGGCACCGTTGCCATAACAATGGCCCTGCATAACTGTGATGAGGTCGCTGTTGCTGGATTTGGCTATGACATGAACACCCCACATGCACCCTTGCACTACTACGAATCAGTCAAAATGTCTGCCATTAAAGAGGTAAGCATTTTTGTTTGTTTCCTCAATTAAAAAAATCCCCAAATATTTTTTTTTTTCTTTTTAAATAGACGACATTTTTACAGTAAACAACCCTGAGCTCATTTCTGGAAAATTACAATGATGCCATTGGTAGGTTGTCCTGGGGTCCAGATGAGTCCACATGAAGATAACTTTGTTGTTATGTTTAGTAAATTCCTCTCTGTTTGCCAGGACTATAAAAGTGTGCTCATAAAACAGAGCTGTTAACCCGCAGTTAGCTCCTGACTGCTCTGCCACCCATCCTTGTCAAATCACAGTCAGGCAGCGCTCATGCAGAACACAGTCTCTTCCTGATTCTGTAGGATTAAGACCTGCGCTCTATGTAAAGCCAATGGGATTTAATCTTTTGGCTCGTAGAGTAAGTAATTGACCCATAGTAAAACAGTATATAGTATTTGTCTTTGTAGGACTTGACAGTCTCCATCCCAGCTGTGATCTGAGGGATTTCTTCCAACAGTAAATTTACTCTTGTGGCCTTCACTAGTGAGTGCCAGGATTTGTAATCGGTTGTTTCATCAGCTTTTTGGGCAAAATGTCATATTTGCATGAAATAACTTGAACATTCTGTGACTCTCTACACATTAAAAGGAACAGTAATAGTGTTAGTTTAATATATATATTTTTTATCAGATAATTAAAATTAATAAAATATGCTTTTAAAATTCATTAAGTTGATCAAAAGTGACAGTTAAAGTCCTAACAACATGTGATGCGACAACAATTGCAGCAACAAGCAATTTGTCTGTCTGCACTAGACACAACATGACAGAAATATTTAAATACCGCACACATTAAAGACTTATGAACTGGAATCCCAGCTGAATAGTTGTTAGTTCTGACTATCTGCTGGTGCTTTCCGTATAGGCATGAGATAACAGTTTTCAAGGTATAGCGCGGTTTGGAAAAGTCAAGGTTTTAAAACCGCCAACATTTTCTGCTATTCCGTTCCTATTGTATACATAAGGTTATTGTTATTTTTATTAATTAATTAATTTATTTATTTTAAGACAACAGTATCTCCAGCAGAAAAGATATCCAAAATTGCCGTTTTAAATGGTAAAGAAATCTGTGTTTTTGAATCAAATGAAAAGAGCAGAAGTCAATGATTCGTTTTAAGTATTCAGCCTGACATGTTTACTGTTACAAATATTTGAAATGTTTCTCAAAATAAAATATGTTGTGTTTAAAGTTTTTGTTTTTTACCCAGACATTTAAAAAGAATCTATTTTAGAGTAGTAATCACAATACTGTGAAACTGTGATATTTTTATCAAGGTTATCACACCATTAGAATCTTATATCGGCCCATGCCTATTTCTGCATGGACAAAATGTCCTATTGGTATTCAAACTCACATTGGCGTTTAACATTAAAAAAAGCACATAATTGGCACCTGAGGTGATCATTGTCATTGTAGTTTATGCTATTCAGCCACGACGTCACAGAAACCATTCCTAAAATAGAAACTATGCATGTCGCTTTAGCGGGTGCTTGGGACAAATACTCCTTTTAACATGGAAAATAAAGCTTTTATCATGTTTAGTAGTGTTGTTTTTCAGGTAGTTAAGATGTGGCGTTAGTTAATTCAATTGTTTATTTTTTATTGATTTACTCTTATGCTGCGTTCACACCAGACGAAGATGAAGAGTCAAGCTCAAGTGATTTACAATCTTAAGTCAATGCAAAGATGCAAATAGACATCCTGCGGTGCGTTTGGTGCAAAAGAGATGGCACGAATTATGCAATTCACGCAGATAATGTGGCACGAGTTAATCGTTTTGCGTGCTTAACCTGCGTATTATGCATTTCACGCCAAAATCACTATGCAAAGTTGTTCATCATATCCATCAGAATTTGCTATATAATGTCATCAAACAAAGCTGTTTTAGCTGAGGTTAGCACTTCTGCTGGATAGTAATGTTAACTAATTTTTTCCTTGTTATTTTGTCCTTCTCTAGGACAAAAACAGTCACATGAATGCTAAATTTTAAAATAAAAGTGAAACCATCAAGATAAAGACTGGCCTCCTCGTATGCTTAATAAATAGGGCTGTTTTAATACATTTTGGGTCTGTTTTGCTCATTTTTGGTTAATCATGTCAGAATTTACTGGTATTTTAGAATGGATGTGAGAGTGGTCCTTTCCGGAAATATTATGGACATTGTGTGAACAGCATAAATTAAAATTTACCGGTGAAGTCGTTCCAGAAATGTTCCGGATATTTACCGGTATCACTGTGTGAAAGGGGCTACTGACTATAATTTAGATAAACGTTAAATAAAATTTAGAGTCCAAAAAAAGCCATATAAAACCAAAACAAAATGAATACCCAACTTCAATTAAGACTTTAATGTATTGCCACAGTAAATATTATTTTTTTTCAGCTTTATACATTAGATGCATTTTATTTATCACCAGAGTTTGACAAAAAAATTCTTTTAAATTTAGAAAATTAATCTACGTTGTGAAATTTTCCCATAATTATTGCAGAACATTTCTATTTCAATCAGAAGCTTTTTTTTTTTACATTTAATCAATCAAAATATACCAAAATATAAAGCAGCATAGTTATTTTGAAGACATAATAATAATTTAAAATGTTTAAAATATCATATTTCATGTTCTGAAGGATAATGTGCCACTGAAAACTGTAGCTTTGCCATCACAGTTGTTCTGAAATTATTATTAGTATCTTTTTAAAGAATTTATTTTTCTTTTTTAAATCTCCCAAGTACAGAGGCATAAGGAAGAGATTGTTTCAGATCGTCTTACCCTGAGGCAGTTCGTCCAGAGGAGACTCTTAACCCAGCATGTGTTTTGGCCTGTGCCCTTTTCTCTCTGATGGAGAGTGAAACTTTACTCCTGGATCTGCTTGGTTTTCTGTGAATGTGATCTGTCACCAGGGCTGACCAGGCTGAAGCAGACAGACCAGAGACTCTGTTGAGAGGCTTTTGGCCCAGTATCTCGACCCCAGCTGGTCCAGAACCTCGTGTCAGGGCCAGTTGTGAGGTCCCACCCGCTCGGACCGAGAGCCTCTCACAGGAACCCAAAGCTCTGATTTCATCCAGTTTTACCAGGCCTGCAGTTCGAAGAACAATGGGATATTAAAGGAAACCTGGAGAGGATGGGTTTCACAGGAGTCAGTACAACTCCAGTTCTCTGATCCCAAAACACTCTTTATTCCTCTCCTGTGACTCAGAGCTCTGTTATTGTTGTAATAAAAGATGTGCTAGTAGATGTGAAGTCCTATGAATGTAAGAATTACTGTTTTTATTTGAACCATGATGGTTATTGACCTTAGCACTTCGCTCGGCCACAAATCCGTGAAAAAAATCCTACATGTTCAGATAGATTTAAATACTGTTTTACAGAAATTATCTCAAAAGACAAAGTCCACATCTTTTATTAGAAATTAATGAAAATAAAATTAAAATAAAACTAACAGACTGAAACAAACATCTAATATTGTTTTAATATATCTGTTAGCTAGTGTGCTCCAAAGCAGTGACAAAATTCGCTTTTATAAGATATAAACTGATATAAACATATAAAGCTTGTAGTTTTTCACCTCCAGCTAAATTAATCAACTTTTTTTATGTCAGCTTATACTGCAGTTTCTCTTCAAATCTTGACCAATCAAATGCTCTCTAGTATCCGACATGTCCCGCCCCCTTCAAGGCGCTTCTCATTTGCTTTTCATTTGATGCGCTTGAGCTCAACTAGTCTCCCTGGCAGAGCTGTGATAAAAGCAAAACACTATTGGCTGTTTTTTTTTTTTAAGAGGAGGAGCTAATCTATATCCTACTCCCATAATTTTTGTCAAACATCGAATAGAAAATGCACATTTCAGAACACTTCACGGGACATTTGAGAACATGAAGTCTCAACTTTAAACAATGCATCAACTTCAGTACATTTTTAATAGTATCATGTCGCTGTTTAGAATGTTATGGTGAATGCAATGTAGAAACATTAGGACTGTTGACGGTTGTCATCAGCTACTGTATGATTGTGTTCAGATTAGGCTTTTCTACTGTTACCTGATTATATGTTATTTGAATCATGTTGCTGCATAAAAACTACACTCCTAACTTCTTTTATAAATTCATATTCATAATACTGTCTGATAAAGAGCCAATGTGCTTGAAACGTTACACGCTTTGTGTTAGCCTTTTTAATTTCATAAATTGCTATGTTTTTGGAGCTTTGGTGTTGCCCCTAGGGGTGTTCGGTTCCAATTTTGGAGTCGACTCCGATTCTCAACTGCTAATTTTGGAATCGACTCCATTTACATTCACTTAAAATAGTGCAAGGATTAAACATGCTGTATCATATCACGCTTTACACAATGCTACTGCGTCAATTGCAGCTTTACATTGTGCAGTTCTCCTCTGGTCAGACAAAACCGCAGTAAATCATCTGCAGTCAAAAAAAAAATTAGCAACCATGTTTGATACTTGAATACTGTACATACCGAGTGAACGAAATAATCTGGTACAGCGGACTGTCAAACAAGACCCAAATCAATTCTGTTCAATTCTTTTCTTTTTCTTTTTTTGACGCTCCCACCGATCAATAAACAAAATAGCTTTTTCATTTGATTTAATAACCAATTAAATATTAAACCCCATACATGAAATAATTAACTTTATTCATACATTAACAAACCTTAAAAAAATAAATAAAAGCAGCATGACAGAGCTGTGCCTTAAAGCATATCATATTGCTCTCTCTCCTAAATGTGTTTCTTTAAAGTGCACTTTTAAATAGCTCATTACTTTACTTTTAAACATCACTGTTTGTTTTGTGCAATTTGTTCATTGTAATAAAATAAGGGTGTGTAAATGGGACGGCATAGTCTACATCAGAAGAAAAGGATTGAGTCAGACCTAGCTTTTGAATACTTAGCCTTGGCTGTTTTTATTTAAAAATCCTCTTTTGGAAACTAATTTCGTTTCGTATAATTCTGATGTATTTCTGTAGTTATTTACAAAATAAACTGAAGAATGAATTAGAGGTGAAATTAAGTGCGTTAGGGCCAAAACAAAACCACAACCACATGTAATGTCAGATTCTGTGACAATAAATACATCTTGGCTTCTTTTGTCATTATTATTAGTGTTTAATTAATTAATTAATTTATTTATTTATTCATGAAATAGGTGTAGGTTAAATAAATAATTTACTTGAGCACATAGCAGCAGTCAATAGCCTAACATAACATCATAATTTTACCTGCAGTGCAAAATTAAGACATCGATCACACATCTATAGCTATATATATATATATATATATATATATATGCTATACTTCATTTATAACACTGCAAAGCTTGACCTCGCAGGCAAATCCAAACCAAAATGCTTTAAAACCAAAATGCAAAAGGTGTACATGCTTTATAGGAATTTGAAAGTGAAAGCAAGCTTCATTCCACAGCACTATTTATAATAGCCTAGAATATTTGTGGTCGCGAAATTCAAAAGCAAAAGCTTAAAATGTATGAACATGCATTCGAAGCCTGTCCTGGAGTCGATTCATGTCCTGGAGTCGATTCTGGTACTTTTGCAGTCGACTCTCCATCCCTAGTTGCCGCCTTTTTGGTTATATTTTTGCCGTTTTAGCTGTTCGGCTGAGCTCTCATTTAGATGGATGTGCATGCTTTTTTGCACTTTTGTTTTTTTTTTAATAAATTCATATAAAATAAAATCGGTTTTCTTATGAGATCAAAAATAAACAAATCTTATATAGTAAATATTTCCATATTTATTATAAATATTACCTCTTTTCGCAGTGTTTACTGGTGCTATTGCAGTCAGTTCCTTAACAAAATCAAGTTCTGTCCCACTTTTTTCTTCTTCAATAATCTGCTCCTCTCAGATATACAATGCAAGGCTTTCTCTTCATGCTTTAATGCTTTGTTGACATATTTGCATCTACTCTGTAAATGAGCAAAATTGCCTGTGTTTAATTCTGTTCATGTCTCTCCTACAGTCATGGACTCACAACATCTCAAAGGAAAAGGAATTTCTCCGAAAGTTGGTGAAGGCCAACATCATCACAGATTTAACCAATGGGATTTGAACCTCCCAAGGTGGGTGCCTTTCTAGGAGGACTCGGGACGTCCTGGGAGCCGCTGAACCAGACAACAGTGAGAAGCGAGAATTCAGAAGTGGGAGCGATGGCTCAGTTAAGATGCACACGTGCCTTCTAAACCGACAGGCTTCCTCTGAGCGGGATGTTGAAGGCTTCTTGAATGTCTCAGGAGAAAATCCTTGATGGAGTGTTGGAGGAAGGAAGACATCAGACTTTGAAGTGACCGCCACAAACAGCGCTTGAGGAACAAGTCGCAACAGTAACTGATTGTGCCAAATGTACCTCTATCAGAGGAGATGCCCCCTCCTCTCCTGCCTGAATGTATTAACGGTGTAAATATCAAAGATTTTTACAGTGCATTTTATCAGACTGCTACGGCCCCTGGGGTCCTGCCTTCACACGCGGTTCTCCGTCCAGTGCACTCAGTGCGTATCCTTGCCCCAGTGTGTGGAAGGGCAGAGGCAGGTCTTTTGATTCAGCCCTTCACCTGAGCACAGGAGGCTCTTTATCTCCTGAATGTGAGCTTATTATGTTAAAGCTTCTTTTGTAGGGGAAAAGGAGCTCAGTCTCTAAGTTATTTATTTTGGTGCACAAATGAAGGCCTTTGTTTTGTGTGTGTGCGTGCGTGCGTGTGTGTTTTTTTGAAGCCCCATTTCCAAAATGACTCTTGTTTTCAATACCCATCACCACACTTTCCTTTAGGAGTACCTATTAGGGATGCACTGATGCCCTTTTCAATTCCAAGACTTGAATTTCTGATATTGGCCGCTACCTCACTTCGTTAATAATTGATAGGGCAGTTGATTTAAAAAGTGATGTGTAATGTAGTAATATATGTAGTAATGTTTCGCTATTCTAGGCTTACCGGGCAATGAAGGATACGACAGATGAATAATACACTATTTAAATACAAGTATTGTTTCGGTTTATTCTAATATCTAAGAATGGCAGTATTAAAAACCCAAACAAATGACAATTTACGAAATAAAACGCCCTTTTTCTTTTCTTTCTTTTTGATGTGTCTGTAAATGGACCAAGATAATCACATTTACACATATTGTGAACCCTGTGTTCTTTTTTAAGCTGCTTAACATCCCTGTAATGCCAGTTCCAAAATAGTCCACTACAAACATTACTGCCGCTGCTACAGTTGATATAAGATGAGATCAATACATGAGCCGCGGTCACACTACACTTATCACCGTAAATAATTACAATTATACGCATGCGAATGTGGCAGACCAGAAACGCAAGTACAGTTGAAGTCAGGATTATTAGCCCCCCTTTGAATTGTTTTTTCTTTTTAAAATATTTCCCAAATAATGTTTAACAGAACAAGGAAATTTTCACAGTATGTCTGATAATATTTTTTCTTTTGGAGAAAGTCTTCTTTGTTTCATTTTCTGCTAGAATAAAAGCAGTTTTTGATTTGTTTAAAAACATTTGAAGGTCAATATTATTAGCCCCTTAAGCGATATTTTTTCAATAGTCTACAGAACAAACCATCCTTATACAATAACTTGCCTAATGACGCTAACCTGCCTAGTTAACCTAATTACCCTAGTTAAGCCTTTAAATGTCACTTTAAGCTGTATAGAAGTGTCTTGAAAAATATCTAGTCAAATATTATTTACTGTCATCATGACAACGATAAAATAAGTCAGTTATTAGAAATGAGTTATTGAAACTATTATGTTTAGAAATAGGTTGAAAGAAATCTTCTGTCCATTAAACAGAAATTGGGGAAAAAATAAACAGAAAAATAAATGGGGGGCTAATAATTCTGACTTCAACTGTATGTGCCACAACATTCGCATTTCAATGTGGTTGAAAGTTCAAGCTTGGTGAACTCTGACCTGCGAAATCGCATCAAATGATTGCATTAGACCAGGGATTCTCAACCATGTTCTTGGAGGACCACCAGCTCTGCACATTTTCCATGGCTGTTTTTTAATTCCAAGAATGCAGAGAACGAACTTTTGTTCTCGTGGAGAGCGGTATTGGCAAGTGACCTCAGAAGAAAGAACTTGGGAGACCACGAGAATGCACAACACGTCCTGTGAGAAATGAGATGCTGCGTTCTTCCTGATGGTCACGTGACCTTCATGTATTTTTAACTTAAATTTATATAAACAGTGATTTATTGATCCAAAAACATGCAGTGTTGGTGGACCTCCAGGAACGTGGTTGAGAAACCGTGCTAAACCAATAGATGATCAAAACATAACCGTTTAATCCCGCTTCTGTTTGCAGCGCCGTACAACAGCATGTTGCAAGCACAAACTCTACTGTGACTGCGGCATACTGTAAGATGGTTAGTCCAATTCAACAGTTCTGGGTGCAGCCTTCATGTGGCCTTTTAAAGGGACATTTCAGCCAAAAATGACATTTCTGTCATTTACTCACTCTTGTTGCAAACCCTAAGGAATTTCGTTATTCTGTTAAACACTTTCATCCGCTTTTCAAGAGTTCACACTTAGATAATGCACGACTATGATAGCAGGTTTGGCATGCTTTCCCGGGAGAGAACCCTGAGCTCGGAGATAGATGAGCCTAAGGTTCCCGCCTGGTCAATGAGCATTAGGAGGGATACGAGATCAGGAGTTTCTCGAGTGCCCCCTTTTGCTATGTATGCGTTAAGTGCTTGTGACTGTATTACGATTCACTTATGTACATGTTTTTAGACTGTGGGAGGAAACCGGAGGACCCGGAGAAAACCCACACAAACACAAGGAGAACATGCAAACATCACGCAGGGAGTGCCGACTGGGTCAATTAGAACTTGAACCTGTGGCCTTCTTACTGCGAGGCAGCAGTGCTAACCACTGAGCCACCGTGTTGCCCGATCATGAAAAAGGAGGAGGAAGAAAGGAAGGATGGGGGGCGGGGGTTTCCAAAAACGAAGATAAGGAATGAAGTTTAGGCAGGATATTTATAGTAGTTTTAGAATGATCTGATAGGCTAGCTAATGGTTAGCAATGAGGATCAGCTGTAGTCAATCATATCACATGCTTCTCTCGAAATTAGTTTGTAAAACTTCACTTAAAGTTATGTCGTATTGGTGACATATGGAATACTGTTTCCGCGTCCAAGCCGCTACTCATTTGAATTAAGAAAATACTCGTTTATGACCTCAATAGACACCAGTATTTTAACAATTTGTTTAAAAATAATCACTCTCTGGCCATCAGATATTAGGCATGGAAATATACAGTTAGGTCCATAAATATTTGGACATCGACACAATTCTAACATTTTTGGCTCTCTACACCAACACAATGGATTTGAAATGAATTTAACAAGATCTGCTTTAACTGCAGCTTTAATTTGAGAGTATTTACATCCAAATCAGGGTAACGGTGTAGGAATTACAACAGTTTGCACATGTGCCTCCCACTTGTTAAGGGTCCAAAAATAATTGGAGAATTGGCTTCTAAGCTGTTCCATGGCATGATATTCCCCCATTATCCCAATTACAATGAGCAGTGAAGACCATGGAAACAACTGTGGTGGATGACCAAGGAATTCTTTCCTGGCGAAGAAAGCACCCTTCACAACAGTTGGCCAGATCAATAACACTATCCAGGAAGTAGGTGTATGTGTGTCAGAGTCAACAATCAAGAGAAGACTTCACCAGAGTGAATACAGAGGGTTCACCACAACATGTAAACCGTTGGTGAGCCTTAAAAACAGGAAGGCCAGATTAGAGTTCTAAAAAAGCCTTCACAGTGCTGGAACAACATCCTATGGACTGATGAGATCAAGATCAACTTGTGGCAGAGTGATGAGAAGAGAAGAGTTTGGGGAAGGAAAGAAACTGCTCACGGTCCTAATCAGTGAAGCATAGTGCTAAAGCATATTGCTAATTGAGACATGGTGTGGGCATGACCCACATACTGCAAATACTGCATACTGCATTACTGCAAAAGCAACCAAAGAGTTTTTGAAGGAAATTAAGTGAAAATGTTATGCAATGGCCAAGTCAATCACCTGAACTTAATTCAATTGAGCATGCATTTTACTTGCTGAAGGGAAAATGCCCCAAGTACAAGGAAGAACTGAAGACAGTTGCTTGTAGAGGCCTGGCAGAGCATCACCAAGAATGAAACCCAACATCTGGTGATGTCAATGTGTTCCAGATTTCAGGCTGTAATTCACTGCAAAGGATTTGCAACCAAGTATTAAAAAGTGAAAGTTTGATTTATGATTATTATTCTGTCCAGTTACTTTTGGACCCTTAACAAGTGGGAAGCACGTATGCAAACTGTTGGAATTACTACACCGTTCATCTGATTTGGATGTAAATGCTCTAAAATTAAAGCTGACAGTCTGCAGTTAAAGCAGATCTTGTTCGTTTCATTTCACATCCATTGTGTTGGTGTATAGAGTCACAAATGCTAGAATTGTGTCTGTGTCCAAATATTTATGGAGATAACTGTATATATTGCGAAGGTGATTTTCGAATGTATGAGAATGCTTTGTAAACGTTTATTGATACCTTTTGTCGAGTCTCCCCATAAAGTTTGATATAGCTTTTGGATCAACAGATTCTTCTTTAAAATATCTTCTTTTGTGTTGAGAAGACAGAACTTATAAAGGTTTGGAAGCACTTGATTGTAAGTAGTCAATTCTCATTTTTGGGTCGACATTCATTTTAATATTCCAGTCTGTGTCCCTCAAAGCACCAAGAACCACAACATTCAGAAACCGCAATAAACTTCAGAGAAATAATCCACATAATACTGTATGTCCAACATTGGGAATCTGAGAAGTCGATGTTGTCCATTGAGATTGCACACACAAACATAGTCTAGCTCTTTTATATACAGTAGGCTGCAGGATATTGAGGCTGTCCAGTGGCTTTAATAAACGTATGATAAAAACTAGCATGTTTTTGTTTTACTTGACGTTGGATTACACACAGTATCAGATCATTCCCTTCTGACTGACACCTGACCAAAAATGACTATGGTTGCTGAAACAATCCAGGTATCGAATCAGTGCATCCCTAGTATCTATTCAGACAGGCCTCAAAATCACCCAACATTATGGTACACTGCCATCCTGTATTCTGCCACTACCCTCAAAAGGCAGCATGTTGAAACCAGTACACTAAGAATTTCATTTTTTAGTCAATACATTTCAAGATTAGAGCTGTCACATTTATTTACAAAATATATTTTGTATTGTACTACTAAAAATTTTTTAAAGGCCATTTTAAGGATTACTTGTTTCAGTGCATTATAGATTTTGCTGCAGCAGACTGAAAGCCACCATTGCACTATAGCCAACAGAGTTCATAATGCTCCACCACACAGCAGACATGTTCACTACACCTGGTACTCGCCTCATTCTGACTGCCTGAAACATATCAGAAGAGTTCTTTGCCCTCGTAGAATGAAGCATTTTTACTGTGCAGTATGACACCAATCAGCATTATTATGATGATCGTTTGGAGTTAGAAGGAAATAAGAAAGTATTGTTTCTTTTATTATATATAAATATATATAATATAAATATATCTTCAAGTTGTAATAAAATAAATGTGTTGGGCAGTTTTCGCCCTAAATTGAATTTCACGATTTTGTGTCTTTATTTGTATCTTGTGTTTGTATCTTTGTGTCTTGGATTTATCCTGCTGTGCTATTTTAAAAGACATTGAAACAAAAAAGTTTTATAGCTAGTTTGGTGGAAAAAGGCATGGTTTAGACACTTTTAAAACAAGCCAAATTCAGGATTATAACTCTAGTTTGATGAGCATTATGCTGGGTTCTGGAAATATTAAAATATCTGGCTAATTTTGGTGTGGTCCGTTGGATGTAGGGTATATAATATCAAGGACACTTAAAGAGATGGCTCACCCAAAAATAAAAAAATCTGTCATTAATTACTCAAAAATTTTAAAAAAATTAACTAAAAAGTCATTAGTCATAGCTATTTTCACAAATAGTAACTTTGGTGTTAAAAATATGCATAAAATAGCTTTTTTAATTTTGTGATTCATGTTTTTATTTTTTCTGCTTTATTTATGCTTTTGCATTTTATTATGGGACCCTGATCATTCTTTTATCAACTTTTAACCTTAAAAAAGTGACTTTTTATGACATTTAATTATTGAAAGTGATATAGTCTATGGGTTGGTGTATATATTACATATTATATATGTAATATACCTTATATTTCCAAAAAACTTTTGGAGAAAAAAACATTATAACGCAATTTATCAATGAGTGTGGTTTATGACCTTTTTACATGTAATAAACAGCCATTTTCTGTTTTTTTTTTAAAAAATGTATCTTTCTATATATTGGTTCTAATACACTATATTATTTCAAACTACTAAAATGTCAATTAAAATCACTTTATTAAACCATAAAGTTGAATTTTCAACATCAGAATTCGACAGAGCAGAGATCAAGCTCCCAAACTGCAATTCACATCCATAAATAAATAAAAAATGCTTGTGAATCACAACATAACATACTGTATATTGAATAAAATAGACAGAAAATAAATTAATTCAATTTAAAAAATCATCAAATTATTTTTAATAATATATATATATATATATATATATATATATATATATATATATATATATATATTTCTTATTTTGAAATAAGTACAGGCATATCCAAAGTAATACGTCAGCAACACGACCCTCTTAAACAGCACAGTACGCTTATGAATGTGCACCCTATACTGACACTGAGAAGAAACTGTTGAATAAAGTAGTTTTATGTGCATTATATTCTCATAGCTTGGTAATATTCTGATTGAATCACCGAAGGCATGTGGTCTGTTGAGTATGTTTTCTGTTATAAACAGAAAAAATAGGATATTTTATCCTTTTTAGGTTGTAAAACAAAAGAGAAATTAAGAAATTACACAAAGCAAAAGCATTCGTGGAGCTTTGTCAACAATACCAAAAATATATTCTAATACATAGATGTCAAAGTCAGTTCCTGAAGGGCCACAGCTCTGTACAGTTTAGTTCCAACCCTAGTTAAACAGACCTGATCAAACTAATTGAGTATTTTAGGCTTGTTTGATACCTGCAGATAGGTGTTTTGTAGCAAGGTTAAAACTAAACTCTTTAGGGCTGTGGCCCTCCAGGAATTGAGTTTGACACCCCTGGTCTGATATGTTTCTTACCCATGACACAAGAATTAAAGGGATTGTTCACTAAAGATTGAAAATGTACTTACTATTTACTAACACTCAAGTGGATCCAAACCTTTATAAAGTTTTTTTTATCTTTTTAACACAAGATATTCTGAAGAAAGCCAAAACCTGTAACATTTGGCTTCCATAGTAAATAAAGAACACGATGGAAGTCAATGGTTACAGGTTTATGGGTTTCTTCAAAATATCTTGTGTTCAGCACAAAAAAAAAAACTCATTAAGGTTTTAAGTGAAATGAAGTGAGAGAATTTTCTTTTGGGGGGAAACTATTCCTTTAGGGAAATAAAAATCACATAATCTGACAAGGTGAGATCAATACAGACAAAAGTAATCTGTGTAATATGAACTTTTTCAATCGTAAAATGCAAGTACTGATGCTGAAAATTCAGCCTTGACATCACTGGAATAAATTTACATTTAAAATATTTTCATTACTCAATAAACCATGTTAAAACTTTTAGATAATGCAGTTAAAGGGGTAGTTCACCCAAAAGTAGGTCTCTTGATGAAAGCCAAAAACTTGTGTAACCCACCAGTCTTACTGCGCCCAACACGGTCTGAGCTGGGATCAAACCGTCAATTCTTTGCATGGGAGTCGGTTGCTCTAACAAGGAGTCCAAAGACCGTGGCCTCTAGTGTCAGCGACTAGAGCACCTTTAGAGGTCAGAGAAGTAAGGTTTACCTGCATAGCACTTTGCTGGCTGGCCTGTTACATTCACCCCCCTAAATCTCACTCGCATCCCGGACAAGCCCCCAAATGTAACCCACTGGTCCGGCTGCACCTAACCCAGTCTGAGCTGGAATTGAACTGGCAGTTCTTTGCATGGAAGTCAGTTTCTCTAACAAGGAGGCTAAAGACCATGACCTCTAATGTCTGTCGTTAGGGCACTTTTAGACGTCAGAGTGAGATTACCTGCATAGCACTTTGCTAGCTGGTCTAGGCTAAACTTGTAACCACTATTTCTTTCTCATACTGCGGAAGCCAATAGTAACTTGTTTTCAGCCGTCTTCAAAATATCTTCTTTTGTGTTCAGCATAATAAAGGAACTCATAAATAGCATCAAAGTTTCATTTTTGGATGCACTATTCCTTTAACAAAGCTCAATTTTGACTTTATTACTAAATGATGGATGTCATTTATATCCTAAATTGACCATGAGTAAATCTGCTGATCATGGAAGCTAGTTGTGCCTTATAGAAATAGCTGAATAAACACAGATCTCAGAGTTTCTGCTTAGACAACCTACTTTCTCATTAATGAGCTATAATACGTATGAACACACAAATAAATAAAACCATGCATGGAATATTAAAGCAAATATTGTGATTGTTAGTAAGTAACTGTTTCCAAAGGTCAGTGATAGATCACTGCTGTGATTCAGAGTCTAAACAGAAGTGATTCATCACTGTAGTATTTAGAGTAGACTTTCCTCTAATAACGAATGGGATTTTCCAGGAAGGGAAGTCGATGTCCAGGACTCGACAGAGCATCCTGAAGCAGCTGCACTCACAATGACCTGCTGCTGAAGTCGATTCTGTTTCTGCTAGAATATATGAAGAGTTCAGATGCAAAAACCTCTAGCCATCTAAGATGTCCTCCTAAATTGAGCATTTTTTTCTCAGCCTCCTGTGTTTATGTTCAGTTATTTCACTTGAAGGGCAATGAAAAGAACTTATCCATCACTATAAAAAAGTCAAATTACTGAGCCTACATACAGGAGTCCGAGAAAAATGCTAATTTTAGAAGAGAATATCAAACGGCATTAAGAGGTTTGTGCATCTAAACTCTTCATATGAAACCAACAGTGTCATGGAAAATACCTGCTGGCTTGGCTTTGACAGTTAAGTATATTATATTTAGTTATGTACACTCTCAGAAAAAAAGGTACATGGTGGTACAAATGATGTTCCTTAAGGCAGTGTTTCCCAACCCTGTTCCTGAAGGCACACCAACAGTCCACATTTTCAACCTCTCCCTAATCAAACACACCTGAATCAACTTATCATAACATCAGAAGAGACTCCAACACCTGAAGTTAATGGGTCAGAACAGGGAGACATCCAAAATATGTACTGTTGGTGTGCCTCCAGGAACAGGGTTGGGAAACACTGCCTTAAGGAACAGTTTTGTACCTTTGTAAAAATTGTACCTTATATAGTACAGAAAAGACCTCTGTTCTGTTCTGTATACTGTTCTGTACCTTTTATGGTACAACTGAAATGAAGGTACTTAAGAGTTGGATAACTGCTTTTTTTACAATACCTATGATAATAAATATTACTGGAAAGACTATTACTAAATATTACTGAATAATTTCCATATTAAAACATGAATCATCATCTAAAAGCATATGTTTAAAGAAACTCATAAACATTAAATAATAAGTTCTATAACACAATAATACAAAACTGGTAAAACAAAGCAATAGGTATTGTAAACTAAACATTTAAGATGTTTGGTAAGCATTTTTGACATTAAGGTACAAAGTGTCTAGTCACAGTAGTGGTACCTTCATTGATCAGGGGTGCATTTCTGAAAACCATCGTTAGCTAACTAAGGTCACAAGTGGTGTCGTTACAAACATGTTGATTTGGCATTTCCCAAATCCATCGTTCCAACAAACATTCGCAAACTGCGTCGCAAACTTCTATGCTTGTGACTACAGCTCTGTAGCTGTAGTTAGAAACATAGGTCATCTGCTCAGGATACGGCCTGGTCCAGGATTATGGAGACCTTGGCATCATCACTTTGGAGGTCTTAGATCACATAAATAACACAGCACAATCTTTAGAGGCCTCAGGATGAGTATCCCCAGGTGGAAATAGAGAATAAAGAAAATAATTAGCGTAGCTGTTGTTCATAGTTTATTTAAATGAGATATTAAATATCAATGCAAAAATGAGTGCTATAAATGAAAATAGTAGTCATATTAACCCCTTCAGACCTGAATTATGTTCCAAATTTCAGAAAAATATAAAAGTATATTTTCAAAGTTCTTGAGGCTCCCATTAATGAGATCAAATTATTATTTTTTTAATTCATCACTCTTTAGGGGTATTTTTTTTTTGTCCATTGTAGTGGACATCAGGTCCAAACAGTTGTACTTCCCTAACATTATACCATCATAAAATAAAAAAAAAACCACACAAAAAAGTTAGTATACACTTGAAGTTTATTTTCAAGGTCACAAACATCAACAATGTAACATTTTCACTTTAATTTCTTGGTTTTTATTTTTAGATTGCACATTGTTTATAACAAACTAAACATCTTTAGAATCAATCAATTCAGTCATGTTAGACATGCACCCATTTTCTCTTTTTATGTCACAAACTAAACAGTATAACATTTCAACTTCAATTTTAGGGTTTTTACTTCCTAAATTGCACATTTGTTTACGAACTGAACATCTGCGATTAAATCAAGTGGTCATGTTAGAGTCATTTTCGGTGTGCCTCTTTGAAACAATTTCTCTGTGACACAAAGCAATAGTGCACCTTGCACTTATCACAGAAGACATGTGTTTTTCCAGAACAACCTGGCAGTTTGCATCTTGTTGCTTCTTTTTTCCCATCATAATTTGGCATGTGGTCCACCATATCTTTTTGGACTTCAGGAACTGGCCCACGTTCCATTGCACCTCTTTTTTCTCTAGTTTCTCTAATTGCTTGGTCTTCCTCGTTTTCTTGAAACATGCGGCTTCCCAGCACACACAAGCACTTCAGCCACATTCATTTTGAAATCAAGAAGATCCATGATTTTCTGTGGCTGAGTTCCCTTGCTTTCATGGTCTCTGCGATACTCAAGCCAACTGTTCACCACAGCAAAATCAAAGGCATGAAAAATCATGCGCAGTGGCCATTTGCGAGATCTGATATCAATCCTGTAAAGGCTGATTAGTTGATCAAGCTTGTCCACCATTCCCATGGCCTTGTTGTATTTCTTCACAACCTCTGGACACTTGACCTTCAGATACTGCTTCTCTTTTTGATCCCACCTCTGAACTTCATCTTCTTCTCCAACACCAACAAAGTTGGAAGCCAGCACAACAGAGCGATTATCAAACCACTTCACCAGAACAATCTTTCCATCTCTACTTCGAACTTGATCATGGTTTCCCCGCTCTTTCTTTGACATTTCCTTGTCTGTCTTTAGTGGAGGATTTGCAAAACGACAAATCCTTGCTGTTCCAGCAGCATGGATTTTCTTTTCTGCAAGAACTTCAAGAACATTGTAAGTGGTGAAGTAATTGTCAAAATAGATCTTATGGTTGGGAGCCTTGATTCTCTGGCACAAGTGCGTGACAACAGAAGCGCCATGGCCTAAAACCTTTTTGCTTTGCTCAGAAAGCTCTGTTGTGGCACCTTGGTAGATGAGGAAATCATAAGCAAGCCCACTTTTGCCACAAAGGAAATACAACTTCACTCCCCATGGTGTAGGTTTCCCTTTGACATACTGGAGCACAGAGAGTTTTCCCCTGAAAGGCACAATCTGCTCATCAACACAAAGCTCTTCCTCCAGTTGTAGCTGCAGACAGCGTTTCCTTATGGACTCATAGAGTGGCCTGACCTTAAAGAACACATCAGTGTCTTCCGGAGGCCTCTCATAGTTGTTCACAACATGCAGGTTGGAGCGGAGCTGAAAAAAACGATCTCGAGACATGGTATCCTTGAAAATTCCAATACTGATTCTGGAGGACCAGTACATTCTCACTCTGGGAATACCAAGCACGCCCATCGCCATATGTAGGCCAACAAGGACTTCAATCTCAGAAGCTGAAGCATGTTTGTAACCCTTGACTGCCTTTTGTTCCGCATATATATTGGTCATTGTGCTCATCAGTTCAAACATCTCACTTGGAACATACTGCTTGAAGTAGCCATATGGTGTTAGTGGCTCAGGAGGGTCAGTGGAAGGACTTTCCCATGTAGTCTGTACTGGGGTAAAGGGGGTCTGACGCCAATGAATATCACTTTTCTTTGTGACATTACAAAGTAATGGTTCTACATCTGCATCATGATCTTCTCTGTCTTCTTGATCCTGACTTTCCTCTGCCTCAACCTCAATTTCTCCCCCTACCTCTGGTAACAGTGGCTCATCTCTGTCTTGCCCTGAAATTGTTAGCAGAAACTGCCCCTTACAAAACAACATAAATGTTTTATATTCTAATTCATATTGATACAATATTATAAAACCATATATGCAGATAAATGGTATAGCAGAATTCAATTAATTGAGGAGCATTTCATTGTAATAAAAGCCTTAACTAATTAATTAACTAACTATCCCTAATCCTACACGTACCAACTGTTGGAGATCTATCAACTGTATCTCCATCTTCCTCATCACTCAACATATTGTCCACATCTGAGACATTTCCATCTGCTATACATTCAAGGACTTCAAGAACTGTGTACTCTGCATATGAAATAGTTTCAACAAAAAATTAGTGCATTGATATACATTTTGAATATAAAAAAGCTCGATCAGCATTGCTGGAGATTTAATTTTAATAACAGACCTTTGAACCCACTGTCCATCGTAATGGACAAACATATTTGAAAAAATCCTGATCTAAAGCTTGCAATTCTACAATCGATTTGTAACTTTAATTAGTAAGTTAAATCCCTCTTTTTTACATACAATCTATGAAATATCTGCAAACATATCAATACATCTGAATAAAACCATGTAAATGTGGCTTACTTCTGTGTTTGGAATGAAGTGCTGCCATGCTGCTTTTTAGTTCAGTGGATTTTTTTCAAATTACATCATGCAGAGCCTTACTGCCATTTGATTGGATGAAAAATGTCCACTTTCATGGACTGTAGGCTTAAAATTTGGTGAAATGCTCCGGAAGTGAAAAAAACATGGGATGTCATGTGATGTCCATTGTAATGGACGCAGGGTCTGAAGGGGTTAACAAACATAGAAACAAATATGTAAAGCATATGAGTATTTCGAACAAAATGTATGGTGTATTAAGACAGGAGGAGTGTGTCCTACGGGTGGTAATTATAAATGTGCTTACAAGTCAAGAAAACAGCAAATGGCACGAGAGGGGTCTGGATGCAGACCTGGTGCAGTGCAATCTGAGCTGCATCCAATGTTTTTTAATGGGCTCACCTAACCCCACCCCTCACAGTGATGTCACTCGCTCCATTTGAGTGCATTGTGTCTGACATTGCATCGCTGAGTGATGCAATCTCAGCTTGCATCATAAATGCTGCATCCAGATACTATGAATGGCACTCGCGAGAGAAATTTGATATCTGAAAAAGCACAGCGGCCTCAGGCGGATTCGCAAAAACAAAAACTGCAAAAAAAAAAAAGTTCGGAGATAATTAAACCCAGGGCTCTCGCCTGGTCAATGAGCATGTAAGAGGGTACGAGATCAGGTAGTTCTCAATAGCTCCCCTTGGTAAAAGAGGAAAAGGTGGAGATTAGGGGGTAATGCCTGGCTATTTATGTGAGTTTGGAATCATCCGATTGGCTTACTAATGATTACAGAAGAGAGACTAGCTGCGATCAATCATATCACATGCTCTTCTCGAAATTAGCTTGTGAAAGTTTTTATGCTAATCAATTCATTTTAAAAATATTTTTAAATCACATATCACATATTTTGAGAGCAAATATGCAAAATTGTATCTGGATTGCAAAACCTTCTGTCTTATGTTTTATGACTATATTTATGCCAATAGCCAAATTGAATAGGTCAAAATGATTGATTTTTCTATTTTACCAAAAATCATTAAAATATTAAGTAAAGATGCTCCATGAAGATATTTTAGAAATGTCCCACTGTATGTTGACTCATTTTTTATTAATAATTTGCATTGGAAACCACTTAATTTAGATGACTTTAAAGACATTTTTTCAGCATTTAGACATATTTAAGATTTTAAAATAGTTAAATATTGTTCGACATAAATGTAAGGCATATTCATTCAGGTGAATCTCAATTTCATAAAATTGACTTGTTTTATGGTCCAGGGTCACATACTGTTTTATTTGAGTCTGAATTTCAGAAGATCCTGATAGACCTGTCAATGAGAGAGAACAGCAAGGACCTTCCCTCACCCTACCACAGAGAGACTGTGTGAAAGTGAAGTAAGGCATAATATTGCTTTATTTTATCCTCTCTTTTGCTCTGTTTCTTTTAATGCTCTGGTGTAATTTTGAGAAGGATCTCATTTCCCTCTCTAGCTTCAGGACGTGCTCTCAGCTGAGCTTCAGGCAGGAGGAGCACCGCAGTGCAGCTGCTGGATGTTATAACAGTATTCTGATATGGTGACACTCAGGCCCTTTAAAGTGACTGTGGTAATGTATGTCTTGCTGTAAATACAGGCCAGTAATATAACTTTCAATGTTTTGGCACAAAAGTGCCGCTATGTATTTTGGCAGTTCGTTTTGAGATGACATAACAGTCCCTTTGCAACCGCAAAACCTTGAGCACAATACAAGCTCTCACACTTGCTCTTGGAGAACTTTTGATTTCTTCCATGTAAATTCAGCTGATTCCTCCTAGATAAGCAATCCAACACACGAGTCTCTGGTTGATGCCTCATAAATTCAGAAAGGTGAGAGAAAGGGCCCATAAATTGTCCATCAAGCACAGAACATCCCAGGCGATGGGCGATTATGTTGACTGAAGGGTCTGTTCGCTTAACGTGACACATGAGACTGCTGAATATTACTGGAAGCTTTCAGTGTGAAAATGTTCAGAGTCAAGTAAATGCTAGTTGGAGTAATATGGGGACCTTCTCTCAACTTTTTTCTGTTTTTCTTCTAAAGCAGGTTTCTTGCACCTGCTAGACTAAGCCGGTCATCTAGAGCCAAACGTCTATGCTGATGTTCTAACTGTCTTTTTATATGACAACTGAGACTTTATATCTTACAGTATGAATATAAATCTCTCAGTTTTTCTGTAGGAGTGAATGGTATAGGTTCATTTGAGCAAATGTGTAAGATCTACACATAAATTAAGCTGCTTGTGACCCTATGTTGGTTCTGTCATCAGTTACTTCCACTTGTTCAGAGCTTGAACAGATTCTTTCTTCTGTTTTTGAAAAATTTGAAGAATGAAGAAGAATATTTTGAGGAAACTGGTAGCCACTGAATTGCATAGTATTTTTCTCTTACCATGGTCACACTACATATTAAGTCAATGGCTACTAGTTTCCAGCATTCTTCAAAAAATGTTCTTGTGTGTCCAACACAAAATATATGATTTGACATGGCGGTGATAAAGGGGGTAGCATGGGATAACAGATATTTTTGGCAGATCACCATTGAACTAGTAATGTCAAATTTACAGCCGAAAAATAAATGAAGCATGGTAATACAAAATTATCAACAAAAAAATGTAATATTCAGCCATGATCCACCAGCACGTATATTTAAAATAATCATTATGTTCCACTTTTGTCAATGTTGTTTCAAAGATTAATGCTAAAGGCACAATAACTTTACCAAACAGTCTGCATTAATGTGGTAATCACTAAAATATGGGGGTTTAATAATGTTAGCATTCTGAAACTTGGAATGAAAATGTAGCAAAGTAAACATTTGTTTGTTTTAGATGAATAAACAAATGTTTTTGCGTGGTATTCTTATATTTTTACTTTCATTGGTAACGTCCACGAACAGCTTCATACACTGTAAAAAAAATGCTGCATTCGATTTGTGTTTGGACATGAAAGAATTAAGTTAACTTATTAGTTTTTACACATTTAAGTGGATTGAACATAAAACATTTACAGTAAGTTGTTCAAGAAAACTCAAGAATTGTGTTGCTTTATCTAATTTTATTAGTAGTTTTATTAGTAATTAGTCTAAATTTTAATTTTATTTAGTAGTTTGAACAAACAGCAAACATAGTCTTTTGAGGGTAATTACAGTAAATTATTTTATCCTTACTCGGATGAGAATATGAGAATATTAAATATAAAAAAGTTGATTTTCCATCATGAAAACAAATAAAAAATTGGGGTTTTGAAGTTACAGCTAATAATGTGACTAAATCTCACATTGGCTTACAGTTGAGACATAATTTAAAGAGTCGCAAAACACATTTTTTGAGATGTTGACAGTCATATTTGTGTCCCACACTGCTAAAAACACTATTGGGACACATATATTTCCCCCCAAAAAGTGAAAACTGGTTGTTTTTGCGTTATTTCAAGCAAATTCATTCGTCCGGTTTAAAAAGAAATTTTGAAGCTACGTCACGGCAATTAGACCCTTGTGTGTATTCCAGCATGTAGACTAGATGTCTGTTCTGTTTGGCGAGTACAACGTGACGTCTTTGAGCTTTCACCATTAACTCATGAGAAAGACTTCCAAGTCTTTCCAGGCTGCCATTCAGCACTCTCTATTGTGTATGGGATGCAACATTAATATGTATGATAGCTTTGAAGACTTTTTTTACCTGTTACAGTGTTCAGAAGGCATAGAGATGCCACGTTGTGTTGCCAACCGTAAGACATGGGTCGTCAGTGTTGCGTTTATAAATGTGCTGCAATGAAGTAACATTGCCTTTAAAGGGCCTTAAAACCCCCCATCTCAGCAGGGTGTTTTCACACCTCTAGTTTGAAAAAAGTCAGAAAAGTGGGTGAGTCCAGCTTTGTTTAGGTGGGAGTGACGGGGGAGGATCAGTTTGATTTTTACAGAGACAAAACAAACACACAGACGCAGGGGAGAAAGACAGTGACTGTGTTTACATGGACATCAGTAACCGAATTACTTGCCAAATTCTTAATTTATCGACTTTAACTGCAGTTTGGCACTTTCACTTTCATTCAGGAACACTTCATGCATGCCCCCCTGTGACAAACAAGATATTGGATGCGAGGAACTGCTGGAAGAGTCTAGTTTTAATGGAATGTTTGATACCGCAAGGCGGTATGGGAGAAAAAAAAACCCATCCGCATTTCTCTGTAACTTAGATGCGCTCGGTAGGTAGTTTCAGAAAGCTGTGTGTGTATAGACTATCCTGTCAAAAAATGCGGCAAAAATCATACACGATGGTTATAGTTTGATTAAGGTGTTTACATTCAGAGAGCAGCATTTACAGCAGATCTTTCAGCCCATAATATTGTAGTGATATTAACGTACTGTAAACTTAGTAACTAAATCATTTTGACCTAAGGTATGTCTTTAAAAACTGAAAGAGTACTGCTGACGATACTAACTAACTTTGCCTCGGATCAAACATTAAAAAAGAACACTGATCACACACACTTACCAAATCTGTAGACACGGGACAATCAACACCAACTGGAACCGCGTCTTTTTAAAAAAAGGTGAGTGGCAAATCTGAATTTCACCATTTCCAGATGCGAAAAGCTCTCGGGTTAAAATGTTCCTTACAAACATATTTCTGTCGCGTGCACTGTAATCCACATGTGAGTCCAGCTGCGCTCATTGAAAACAAAACCTTCATTGCAGCACATTTATTAACACATCACTGACGACTCATGTCTCTGAACAATTCTTCTTCGTCCACTTGTTTTAATTACGGTTGGCAACAAAATGTAGCTTCTCTCTGCCATCTGAACACTGTAACAGGTAAAAACAAAGTAGTCTTCAAAGCTATCATGCATATTAATGAAGTTGCAACGATTAGTCACAATAGAGCATGCTGATTGGCGGTCTGGAAAGACTTGGAAGTCTTTCTCATGAATTAATGCTGAAAGCTCAGATATGTCACATTGTACTCGCTTGTACAGACATCCAGTTTACACGCTGGAATACACACAAGGATCTAATCGTCGTGATGTTGCTTTAAAACTTCTTTATAAACCAGAAGAGAATCAACGATTTTTTTTGAGAAATAAATGTGTCACAATAGTGTTTTTAGCAGCGTGGGACACATATATGACTGACAACATCTCAACAAATGTGTTTTTGTGTTTCATGACCCTTTAACACAGTATATCCTACAATTATTACTATCACAAAATATTTTTTCTGTAATAATATTAGTTTATTTCTTGATGTTGTAACTAAGGCTTAATCCCATCTCTATCCCTTTTACTTATACTTCACCCTAGCCCTCCTTTTCATGTGTTTATTTAAAGTGGAAGAGATGTCTTGACTCTCTTTTGATTAGCGGTGTAGCAGTAGAAGGAAGTGTCAGATTCTTCCAGCCATACAAATGAAGATTTTTGGGACTACAAACTGTGAATACAGTTTTACGCTTCTTGCAGCCGGAAGTAACAGGGATGCCTGAGGAAACTCTGAGGCTGACATGTTTTTTTCCAGCTGAAAACTAACAACAATTTCTGTCCAAATACAGCGCAAACCAACTTTCAGAGAGAGAGTACCATGTTAAACAGTACTGTGCTTGTGCTTTCTGGAATGATAACCGCACCATATAAGACATTTGCAGCATATTCTGTGGCGTTTGAGCTAGCGATGACATACGATAATGTGTGTAGTTGTACCAATTCGTAGACCATTATTTTAATCCCCAATCTGTCTAAAAAGTCTTAAGGGAACAGTGGTAGGTGCAGGGGTGTAAAAAAAAACTACAGTCTTTGGGCCTAAGCCTTAGTAGTTTCTAAGTAATTTTATAAATAATATAATAAATTACTGACACATTGCACTGTGTTGGTAAAGGGATGGTAAACAAGATCCACAAAAACTTTCTTCCAGACTCCCAGACAGAGCAGCTGCTAAAATTCCATTACAAAGCAACAAACAGATATTTGAAGTCCCACAAGGTGTCCCAAGTCATACCAAGGTGTAGGATCCTCCAGAGACTTGCAGTTGAGCATAAACCTACTTTTGGGCCACCCTTAACCAATGCTTACAGTTGCAATGGGCTCAGACATATATCAAGACAAATTTTCAAACTTGTTTACTAATGAGTGTTGTGCAACCCTGGATGGTCCAGGTGGATGGAGTAGTCTGTGGATGTCCCACCATGTTTAAACAACGTGTCAGCAAGACGTTGGCGGAGTCATGTTTTGGGCTATAATCAAGTGGAGTGAGCAGGTAAGTCCCCATAGGGGTCCCTGAAGGTCTTAAATTACCTTGGCAAAGTATAAAGAGTTTCTGATTGATCACTTTCTTCTATGGTACAAAAAACAATGGTACTGTACATGGTACAAAACCAATTTCCAATTTGCCATGTCTCAAAAATACTTGAAAAATGTGTTGCATCTCAAATCTATAACTATCTCTCTAGTAACAATTTGTTTGAGCTCTTCCAGTCTGGCTTTCATCCCAACCATGGCACTGAGACTGCTCTTGTCAGGATTACTAATGATTTACTACTGGCAGCAGACTCTGGTTTACTAACAATTCTTATTCTTCTGGACTTGAGTGCAGCCTTTGACACGGTGTCGCACAAGGTTCTTTTAAATAAGCTTGCCTCACTAGGGATCTCTGGCGCCCCTCTTTTATGGTTTAATTCATATCTCGCAGAACGTACTCAGTTTGTCTAAATTAAAGATTTTAAGTCAAGATCTTAGTCACTACTGGTGTCCCACAAGGTTCCGTACTGGGTCCACTTCTGTTCATCATATATCTATTGCCTCTCGATCACATTTTTAGAAAATACAACATACAATTTCACTGCTATGCTGACGACACTCAACTCTACCTGTCCACTAAGCCTTCCAGTTCTTTTTCTCCTTCTGCTTTGAGCAGATGTTTAGCTAAAATAAAAATCTGGCTTTCAGCTAACTTTTTAAAAAGTTAAAAGTGTTTGGGATAAAGCTGATATTTCACAATAGACATTGATAATAGCACAATTCTTCCCTCTGTGCAGTTAAAGAGTTAGGGTGTCGTCTTGGATAGCACACTCTCATTTGAAGGTCACATCAATAATATTACGCGTACTGCATATCTCCACCAGCGTAATATCACTCGTCTACGCCCTTCTCTCACAACCAATAACACAGTAATTCTGTTTTAAAATGATGCTGCTCTGTCTCTGTGAATGGGGGAAAACCTAAACATCTGAAAATGTAGACATGGCTGCAGACCTTCGCCTCTCTGATTGGGGCTTTTTGCTGAATATTAAGTACACAATGTTCAGTCTTGCATCCTCTCCTCAGACTTTGCAGGTTTGATATGAAAAACAAAGTCCCAAGGACATGTTGGGTACATCTTCAAAGGAAACAGTGTACTTTATAATGTCATTCACATCACCATGGCTATATTGTTTCTTATCAATAAAATGAAAGCATGACATAAGGAACTGCCTATTTTCATTTTGATATTAACAACTTAACAGACACCAAAACTGTTTTTGTAGCTACATATTTATATTACCGTCATCTTCACTGTATGCATATTTATAACAAAACGGAGCCATTAGCATAACTGCCTCATTTCATTTTCTTTGAAATATCCTGCCTCTTTTTCTGAATATCAGTTTTAATAATCAATAATGGCCATTATAAAGGTATAACATACAATAAGTTTATACATTATAGGAAATAAAGGCAAGCAATCAGTCAAAATGCAGAATCAGTGTATGTGGTTACTATTTATACTTAATATATTAACTTATCTTTGTTATCTTTGTTTTAACTTGTTATCCTGAGAACAAGTAATAGATTCAAAAGACTTCGTTAGATAGAGACAAGATGAATTAAATATCACGTTTAACAACTATAGTGAGATCAGAAGATCCTTGATGAACTGTCCGACTTGCGCTGTTCTCACCTGGGGAGGTGTGCTCAAAGCACCCGCTGACTGCCTGGGGCTCAGACGTGAACATACGCTTCAGAGCATGACAGAGTGTGTGTGTGGTCACATAATGTGCGTTTTCTGTGGTATAGTGTGGACGGAGATCTTTTCAGAAAGGCTAGATGAAATGCCAGTGTGGATGTGGATCATTTTCGCTCTAAAATGCCGTAGCGGGAGGCAGTTACCATCAAAAGAGCTGCTCTGGGAGGCTATTCTGGCATCCTTCAAAGAAATTCAAACAAAAACTATTCAAAAACTCACAAGTTTTAATGGATGCAAGAATAGTGAAGGTGATATCAAAGAAGGGATCCTATGTTAATATGTAACTTTTGGTTAAATAGCTTTTGATTTCAGTAAATATGCCCTAATGCTGCAAATTCAACATATGACAATTTTCGTTTTTTTACAACCAATAAAATATTTTGATATTCTGTTGTGCGTTGGAACAGTGCATTTTGTGGGGTTTTTTTTTTTTGTTTTTTGTTTTTTATATAAATCCTGTGACTTGGAAATAATACTGAGTGTATCAACTAATTAGGAAAGTCAGGAAAAACTATAATTTGCTAATTGCTAATAAGTTAATTGGAAATGCTGAGCAGCACAGCTCCTGGTCAATTTTAAACATTCAATCATGTCAATAAAGTTAGGCAGTTGTTGGCTTGAATTTGGTCGGTCGATTTATCTGAAGTTGATCAATCACGAGGATAACATCACTGAACAAACCATGTTTTCCTCTGTCCAGGTAATGCCATTGAATTTCATGCGATTGCTTTAGAATTTGCCAGGTCATAAAATTATGTCGTATATCACTGCGTCAAAACAATTTTTACATAAGCTCACTACTGACATGTATGTGGCCTTGAGAATTCACACTGTGTATGCCACCTTAGGACAAGATCTAAGAATATGAATCACTACACAGTAAAACCCAATAAGTTAAGTTAACTCAAACTGTTTGAGGAAACCGATTGCAGCAAAACATTTAAATTTTGAAACAAAATGGTTTGAGTACTGTAAACTTATATATTGTATCACAACCACATATATATTTTGTGTTGATATCATCAAACTTTTAGAGTATTAGTAACTTAAACATTTTAACTTCAGTCATCAAATCACTATAACTTAAACAAATTAAGTCCAAACAACTATACAGTATAGCAACTCAAATGGTTTGGTATTCCTTCTAACATTAGAGTTAACACATTCGATTAGAGTTCTGCTTAATAAAATCAGTTTATGAGTTACCATAACTCTTTTGAATTGAGTCAAAGTAACTTTTTAAAAATTTTAAGTTAAACTAACTTATTTCAGTTAGTGATTTTCATTGTTAGGTTTTACAGTGTAATAATGTGACTTTAAATCTTGCCATTGTAAATAAATCTCATCCTTTTGACTATTACCAATAATGTGACTATAACAATATTGTAACTATATAATCACATGAGGTTATGATTGCTAACAAGGTGTTCTTTTATTCTGCCATTGTAGCTAAATTTCACATTGGGACTCATGAATGACACTTTATAACTTATGATTTTGACTCATAGTTGTGACTTCATAGAGTATCTGGCAATATTGTATATATAATGTTTTGTTAAAACCTAATTGTGTGACTTTGATACTTTAATAATTAACTTGCAATATGACTTCACTTGCAGTTTTGGTTTTAAATCTCTAAACTATATCTTACATATTGGCACATATTAACTGAGACTTTATACATCTTTATATCTCAATATGACTTTTTCAATAGAGGCGACTAATAATGTGTCTTTAAATCTCCCACGATCCCACTTGCACTTTATATCTAACTACAAATTCCTCCATCTTTCTGTCTTAGTAGGGGAGGTTATTAGTTTGTCTGAGCGAATGTGTCACAGTGGAGAAGATCTGAACATAAACCAAACTGCTTGTGAAAGACTTGTAACTGACCTACACATCTGGAACCATGTTTCTTGTACCTCGCTCTTGAGAATTAGCTGGATAACTTGGCGTAAGCTTGATGGTTCATGCCAAAGGAAGGTTTCACTGCCAGTCTAATAACTTAAGGATACCCAGACGTGCACGTGATGATCAACATTTTGTTAACTGGTGGATTAGCTGAGCGTACGTTTTCTCCCAGATTTTATGTGAATGTTTGAGGGAAAAATGATCTTGTGTTTACAGCATAATTAGAATAATCATGTGTGGTTAAGAAAATAGATGGGCTTTATAGTCAGAAAATGTTAAAGGAAGAGAGGTCCATGTGTGCCACTGTTGTGTTGCTCTATTTGTTTTTCTGCGTGTGAGCTTGTTCTGTTAGATGTGGCTGCAAACAGCTCAGTCTTTTACCCTCACTTTCTTCATGACATTTACAACCTCCTATTGGGTACAGCATGTTCTTATTTTGAGGGTTTAACACAAATGTACATAAATGAATACCAGGGGAGGTGGAGCCCATCCTGACCGTAGTAGACATGCAAAACACATTTATTTTAGTTGAAACAACCAGAACTGTTCTTGTAATAATAATAATAAAAATGTATTGTTATTTTTAAATCTCTGCCTTTTTCAAATAATCCAACAACTTTTACAATATCTCAGTTGAGATGCTCAGTTGAATCTTACATTCACTCTAAACAATTCTGGGCTGTTGTACTGCTGATCTGGGATCTTCATGCACAACCATCTCTAGGGTTTACAGAGAATGGTCTAAAAAAGAGAAAACATCCTGTGAGTGGCAGTTCTATGGGCACAAATGCCTTGTTGATGTCAGAGGTCAGAGGAGAATGGCCAGACTGGTTCGAGCTGATAAAAAGGCAACAGTAACTCAAATAACCACTCGTTACAACCGAGGTATGCAGAGGAGCATCTTTGAATGCACAAGACCTTCCAACCTTGAGGCGGATGGGCTACAGCAGCAGAAGACTACACCGGGTGCCACTCCTGTCAACTAGAACAGCAAACTAAGGCTACTATTTGCACAGGCTCACAAAAATTCGACAATAGACAATTGGAAAAACATTGCCTGGTCTGATGAGTCTTGATTTCTGCTGCGACATTCAGATGGTAGGGTCAGAATTTGGTGTAATGGTGTGGGGGATATTTTCTTGGCACACTTTGAGCCTATTAGTACCAATTGAGTATCGTGTAAACACCACAGTCTACCTGAGTACTGTTGCTGACCATGTCCATCTCATTATGACCACAGAGTACCCATCTTCTGATGGCTACTTTCAGCAGGATAACGCACCATGTCATAAAGCGCAAATCATCTCAGACTGGTTACTTGAACATGCCAATGAGTTCACTGCGCTCAAATGGCCTCCATAGTCACCAGAGCTCAATCCAATAGAGCACCTTAGGGATGTGGTGGAACAGGAGATTCGCATCATGGATGTGCAGCTGACAAAAACTATGATGCTATGATGCTATCATGTCACTCTAGACCAAAATCTCTGAGGAATATTTCCAGTGCGTTGTTGGATCTGTGCCATAAAGGATTAAGGCAGTTGTGAAGGCAAAAGGAGGTCCAACCCAGTACTAGTAATGTGTACCTAAAAAAGTGGCCAGTGAGTGTACCTGTCTGTATAACTTGTGTATGACCAAACTGTGACTTTTTAACTTATAATGGGAAAAAAAATTCCACAAGTGTGACTTAAATAAAAATGTGCAAATAACATACTGTGACTTTATAAGCAATAATATGATTGTAAAACCCACAATTCTAACCTAATTAATAATAAATAAATATTAAAGGGATAATTAATCAAAAAATGTATATATTGTCAATTACTCACCCTCATGCTGTTCCAGATCTGAAAAATCCATGTACCATTAGTGCTTTCATATTCAGAAGAGAAATTAAGATATTTTTTATGAAATCCAAGAGCTCTGGATTACAGAGCTCTAGAGCTCAGCAGGGGTCCTGAAATGTTCAAAGTCTAGAAAGGTACCAAGAGTTTCATTAAAACAGTCCATGTGTTATAGTGGTTCAATTGTAATTTTATGAAGCCACAACAATCATTTTGTGTTTATAAATGTACGTAAAATACTTAATATATATTATTACGTATAAGTATGCAAGTATATTACATAATATACTTATACGTTATATAGTAGTAGTAAGTAGTAATGTGACTTTGTAGCTCACAATATGACTATGGATCTCAGTCTAAAAGTTTGGTTAGGAAAAATCTGTTATTAATTACCCACCCTCATGTTGTTTCAAGCCTGTGAGAGGTTTGTTCATCTTTAAAAAACAAATTAAGATATTTTAGATTAAATTTAGATTAGAGAGCTCCTCCATAGAAAGCAACAGTTGCAAGACATTCAAAGGCATTAACATTTTAACAGTTTTTCTCTCTTGCTTAAACACTCGTGTAATTTCTAGCTTTCTTTAGCATGTCCAGAAGTCCAACCATTTGTGCGATGGAATCTTCCTCTGCCTTTTAAGTGCTACCGTGGGTGCCTTTGATGGTGCAGAATGTTTTGTCGACATTATGGGGTTTGTTGGGGAGAAAACTTGCAAACATACAGTACAACACTTCAGAGTCACACTGCTAGCGATCAAAGATTTATGTAGATTTGGCAAGCTGAACGCATCATGTTCTACACATATGACACAGCATCGAGGAGATAGATTGACAATGATCTACAGCCAATCAGGACACAAAGCGCTGTAAAAAAAAAAGCATGTCAAATCGTACTAAAAAAAGTCAGTGAAAGGTGAACCGCGTTATGGCAAGGGACCACTGTATTGTAATTGTCACTAATTGTGGCTCGGTTCATTTGGTCCGGACCAAGGGCAACAAATGATACATTGTAGCATTTTTCTGTCGTTGTGGGTCCTTTTCAGACCACACTGATTGCTTTGGTTCGAACCAGCTGAAAAGGACCAAAATGCACTCATGTGACAAAATCCACATCACTATTGGCCAGATGGTATTTATTGTATTTCCTAAACTGCTTTTCAATTGGTCAGAGTTTACATGAGGGAAAATGCCAATAGAACTCCTGCAAGTAAACAAACCCGCAGACACAAAATGTCGCTCCACTGGCTAATTGTATCCTTGGTCATAGTATATTATATAGTTTGTAAACATCACTTTAAACAAACATGTCTAAAACATGTGACATGGTCATCTTCCGGAAATACTACAGACGATCCATCAGGTAATGTTTTTCCCCCTCTCTCTCTGTTTAAAACTGTTAGTAAAGCGCTGTCAATAAGTATTTTTCCTTCATACCCCATAAAATGGGACAGCGTATCGGACTACGGCAGCTGGATTAGTCCAAAAGGCGCAATACTTTTTGCAGTTGGGTCTGTTTTAGTTCGGATCATATTCTCACCACAAACGAACCGCTCCAGGGTTCGTTTGAAAGCGTACCGGGTCCGCTTTTTTGGTCCGCTTTTGGTGCACACTCGAGTGGGATTGCTACATTCACACCTGCCCAAACGAACCACACCAAGAGGGAAAATGAACTATAGTGCGATTCAACCGAACTAAATAAGGCAGGTGTAAAAGCACCCTGAATCTTACAATGGCAGCTTTATTACGGTTTATGTGACTTTTTGTAACAATTGTAACTAATTTCTCAACTTTTTGTTACGGAACCATAAACAAGTGTTAATGTGGATGGCATCTTTTCACTGGTGTTGAGACAAAGATGAACCTGAATTTAAAAGCTGGAGCTTTGAGGGCAAACAGCCTGCTAAGAGCATTGATGCAGTTGGGAGGGAATGCATGACAAGTGTCAGTTGTGTTTGTCATAGCTCAGTCATCCTTGATAGTGTTTGAGCGGTTTGTTTACTGGGTGCCTGTATCTGTTGTTCATGTGCTCATCGGCTTAGCCGTGAGTACACACAGGACGTGTTCTTCAACCCTGCACAATAGTGCACATTCATATTCATCACTCAAGTAGACAGCCACATATTATATCAGGGAAGGTGTGCTTTCAGTCATATTGTAATTCATTTTTTTTAGCTATGTCTCTTTTTAAAGCACACTTATGAATTTGTCTATATGGTCCCAATATACTATATAATATATTGGGTCTGTGTGTAATACCTTAGGTGATCAGGATCTGAGACCAACCCATCAACCAGTAATCAGTCTGCGGCATTTTGCATGTGTTTTGTAACTTTTTGTAAAAATAGGATACAAGCAGGAAATAAGGTGGTTAAAATACACATGACCACAGCCGTAAAAAGCAGAGCTTAGTTTCATTTTCAACAGTGGTGATAACGAAACTCGTAAGAATGCAATACATATGCATCAGTCATTGCCTTGGTAAATGTAAGTGTAACGTAAACCATGATATGGATGATGATCCGATTTTTGGGACTCCTTATTTTTGGAGATTTACTTCAATACCAATCTATAGCAAATACATAGCATTCTTTCACCTATAGCTATAGAGAATCTGGCTGCCTGGCAGCAGAGTGGCAACGTTATGGGTCCGCATTGGGTTTGGTCATTTTAAAGTGTATCGCGGGTCTGAACGGGTTCAAGTCTCATTTTTCAATAACTTACAGGTCCGAGTTGGGTCTGTGCATCACATTTAAAGATCTCTTTGCTTCAGGTTGTAATTTTTGGACCTGTGAAGACCTCTAATAGGGACACAATGTTTGGTTTCAATCTGTCAAAGCTTTGCAGATTTATAGCGGCAGATGCTCATATACAGCCTTGGATGCAGTTTGGCATCATGTCACCAAACATGACACGAAATCAAAGACTTTTTTTGCTGACATGGGCTGAAGATAATCTGGTCCAATTTTCACAAAAAAAAATAAAAAATAAAAAATTGTCTACAGAAGTCCTCAATATGCTGACAGGAATTTAATTCATTCATTTTCTTTTCAGCTTAGTCCCTTTATTAATCAGTGGTTGCCACAGCGGAATGAACCACCAACTTATGCAACCCATTACAACACCCATACACCTATTCACACACATACACATACAATTTAGCCTACCCAAGTCACATACTGTATAGCGAATGTCTTTGAATTGTGGGGGAAACCGGAGCCCCCAGAGAAAACCCACGCGACCACGGTGAGAACATGCAAACTCCACACAGAAATGACAACTGGCCCAGCCGAGGTTCAAACCAGCAACCTTCTTGCTGTGAGGTGACAGCGCTGCCTACTGCGCCACCCGACAGGAATTTCATCCAGTTATATTTAATTGATACTGATGACCAAGGAATCTATTTAAAGCTGTTTTTTAGAAGTTTCAACTTGTTGCTGTGGCTGATAATTTTGTCCTCATGGTTCAGAAGTTATTCCCAAGAACATGAGTACAACTTTACACATTTAAGACAATTGTTAGTGCTAGAGGGATTGAGTTAGAAGCCCCAAAATTACTATGGTTAATGTTTACACTACCAAAATTTCCATCCAAATATGTGAATTGAATGTATACCATAACAGGAATATCACATAAAACATTTGCGAATAAAGCATAGTTTCCACCCAGTCAGTCAAAGAGAACAAAATTGTTACGTCTTGATAAACTGGCGCCAAATATCAAAAAGAAAAATGGATTTTGCTGTGGTAGGAGAGGCCACTGTGAGCTCTTTTTCAAAAAAGATAACTGTTTTTTAGAGACATAAGACTACTCATTGGGAGCGCAGCCACTCAAGACAATTCTGAAAGGTAATAACATCGAACAACCCTGATAACGATTTAATTTAGGCTGTTCCATCATGGCCCGGTTAACTATTATGGTGTATAGTTTGGTTTCGTGTGCCTGTTAAAAACAAAATCACATGACTTATTTTGATGCTGGAATTTATTTGGTAAATGTGTTTCCATCATAGTTTAGAGACATTTTTTTCTTATCAGATAGAAAGTTTATACTTCTCAGTTATGAGCATAACCTTTTCATGCTCATTTTAACGTTTATGCACATTTTGCCACTTCCATCAAGAATTTTTTTATGTGAAATGCACCTAAAAATAGGTGGATGAAACATAGCTACTGTTTTCTATAAGTATGCCAAATATATTAATAATTAATGAAATAATGCACATATAGAAATAATGGACAATAAAAAATTGTATTTCATTTGTCATTTAACAAAATCTTAGTTCACACCCATAGTTATTTTACTTGAGTAGTGCATTCTGTTCTATACACAACCATATAAATAAAAACAGGCACCTGTGCATCTTTTCTTTCATCAAGATAGGCTGACATTTGGTGTCTTCCAGCTGTTTAATAGCCAGTAATCAGTTCTTAAAACATTGTAAGTAGTAAATCTTTACTCTATAAAGAGCATAAGTGAAACAGCAGCTGAGCACTGCCTCAGGACATTAGAAAGCCTGAAATGTTCTAGCTTGGAAAATACCTAGGGTGCACCTGGTGAAACCCTGTGTGGGACATGCTGTGGTGCTCCTGAAAGGAAACTTCAAAAAATCTTGACGGTTACATACTAAGCGATGTTATCTTTTTAAATAAAAATTGCCATCCATTGTGACTCAAGCAGGGGTTACCTGAGGAGAAAACCCCGGTTACAACGAGAGATTTCCCAATCAGTCTTTTTGAACTTGAACTTTAACATTGTTTATGGATCACCAGTGATGATTCACATTCCTTCATCCCTCACTCGGTTGCGTGTGTTGTTGGTTTGGTCTATAAATAGAGCGCAGGAGAGCCTCCCAGAATTTGTTTTAGTGTTTTGTTAAAGCCGAAAACGAGAAAGGCCCTGTTTGGCCAGTCTTTGTGCTTTGAGCCTGATGTTTGTAGTGGAAGGAGTGCCAAAGTTAGTGCATGTCTGTAGGCGTAGGGAACTCCGCTGAAGATTACATGGATGTTATAGGGGAGGTGAGAGTGGGCGAAGGGGTTTTGCAAAGGCCTGGTAGATTTTCATCTAAACAGACGTGTCTGCCCTATGAAGCCTTTTTAAAATTTAGTTTCATTTAAATAAGTATATGTTTGAGTATAAAACCATAAAATGTGATTGAAATCATAATACATAGAGATATCTGACATTGACGGGTGTGTTTGTATACTTTTTGTTCTGTTCCCCACGTTCATTTGGTCCAGACCTACAGTAGAAGAATACATTTAGTCCTGGTTCACTGTCATTTTTAAAACTCAATCTGAAAAAATCTTCAAAACTTACCGTACATCCAACACAAGGCCGTATACTGAAATGGGTTTACACATATGATTCATTCATCAGTTGAAAATTTGTGAAAAGCCCATAAAATGTGTTAAGGAATAGATGTTTGTTTAATGCACACAACCGTGGCCCAGTTGGAAGTGTTCACATTTACTCAAATGAACTGCAATAACAGCAATCGCAACAGTTAATTTGAATGAAATATACCCAAACTACACCTGCCATGTGTAAATTCACCCTAAATGAAACATTAAAAGTAGAATTTAAAAGAATTTTATCACTTTAAACAGTGCTCAGAAATGTTACCAGTTTGAGTTCATGCAGAAATCGATGACCTCAGCTTAATGACCAGGAATATATTTGTAGTACAGAAAAGTAGCATTCTATAATCGTTTATTAATCATAAATGTTCAGTTTATGTGGGAGATTCGTAAAAGTGAATGGTGACTGATGATATCAATCAGCCTAACGTCTTTTTTGTTACACCAAATAAAGGAAGCCTAATATGGGTCTGAATGAAACATGAGGGTGGTAAAAAATACATATTTTCAGCTGTGTCCTTCAGTACTTATTTCACTTCTTGAATGCAGTTAAGTATTTTAAAGTATTATTAAATATATTTTGTGTAAATATAATTGCTTCAGCGAGAATAAAAATCCTACAGGCCTTACATGGGTTTGTGAATACTTGTTTTACCTAATCTAATTTCCACCGTTGTATACAAATGAGTTTCCAACTTCTTTATTAAAAAAGTTTTGTGTCTGACCCTCGAAGAGCAGTAAAGTCTTACCAAATGAAAAAGTTCTGTCATGTTTTTTCAATAAACCATAAAAATGAATATAAGCTGCTTCTGGACATTATAAAGGCCAACATTAAATTGTGTTCAAGTTAGCCTATTCGTCTGCTCACGTAATGACATAGGCCTAATTCGTAATAGGCTATTAATCGCTCAATAAAGCTAAATACCATACTTGATTACATTTGACGTTGGATTTGTAGTTACAGAAAAAGGTCATTCATATTCAAAATTTTGGTCTCATAAGCATATTGTTAGTAAAGCTCTTGATGAATGATGAATGTGTTCGCTCACAGCCCACATTCGCTGTCTCACTACGGGACCATGAATCACTACAACAACAACTGTGATTAAAATCACATTAAAGCTGGTTCAAATCAGCATTTGAAGTGGTTTATTAAGCAAATTTCATGAATGGAACAGTTTTGAACTTTTCTTACTTATTTTCAAGTGTATGCCAAGGTATTTTAAACTTACCTTTTTGTTTGTGTTGAAATGTGTAGCCTATATATGCTACTTCTGTGCTATACAAATTAGGATGGCTGTTGATGAATTTTGGAAATAGCAGCCTTAAACCATGTCGGCTAGATTTTAGACACATAAACTTCAAACATTGACGCTAGTGATTATTGTTAGTGATAGTATTTCAATAATTAGCATGATTTTTTTATTACCGTGACTGTTCATGGTCATTGGTGTTGACTTTATTCCCCTCAGGACGAGGTGCTTCACAAGAAGAAGAGAGAGAGGCTTGGCCACGGAGGGAGGCGCTTCTCCGTCCTCCTCGCCTTTGAAGAGTTTGTTCTCTGGCTTTTAGAAAAGGACATGCCCGTGAGAAAGTCAGTTGCTCGAAAATGATGTTGCGTTAAAGAAGCGCGTGTGGATTTTACCCGCGAAGACACGCTCATCTGCCTGCGAGAAGCGCGAGGCTGTACGGATTTGGCGCGCCTCAAGCACTCCATCTCTGAACGCACGGTAACTTCAGCTTGATATCTCTCTTTTTTAGTTGATAAGTGTCGTTGTCAGCGGCTTTGGGTCTGATTCAGACTTCTTTAATATGTCCCCTCAGGCAATAAACATTAGACGGCTGCTGTGTATTTGAAACTTTTCCTTGCCGGGTGTCATCAGGTGTGGTCTGAGGCATCCTGTCAATCACTCTGTTTTCATTGTCTGTTCATTTCACGCAAATAAACTTGGTTTAATTGATCGATTTTACTTTTGGAGATTCAAACAAGACTGTGCGTATAGATCTAAAATATTAAATTTTTGTATTAATTTTAATGTTGGAGGTGACTGGGATGATTTTCGCATCACTGTTATAGTGCAAGTTGTGAAAGTTAAGAATTAATTGGGTTTTTATTTATGAAAGACTTTTCAACTTTATTTTTTAAGTTCACCATAATGGTCTTTTTATTAGATTCAAAAGTTTCATCTTGTCTCATCAAAATATTTTACAACTGACTCAATATGGCTCAGTGGTTTCATGAAGAACATTTACAGAACCACCAGCATATGAAAATCAATAAAAAAAAAAGATTCTTCCATGGCTCACTTTGGGGAAAAAGTATCATATTTTTTATTACATTTTTATTTTGAAGTGTGCATTTTATCATGGAATACCAGATACATGTTTGCTAAATATTACCATTTGTCTCTAACAAAAAAAGAAAAGAAAAAAAAAAAAAAACAGTCCCTGTTGGGTCAGCTTAACAGTTTTAAATGACCTATTAAAGAAAAAGAATAAATGTATATTATTTACATACATTTCAAAAAAGCTTATGAATTTCACATGTGAGTCGATTTATTCAAATTGTTTCAGATTCGACCGAAGGATTCAATTTCACTTTTTTCTGCGCTTATTTCCATTTTCAGAGCTGTCATTCTGGAATCTTTGCTTTCAGATCAGCCCTGGAATACCGCCGCACCTACCTAAATGACATATCCATGTGTGTTTTTGCATAGCTTACATGCTTTGTTTTTTAACTTTGTCTCACAATAATATAGACCAGTGTTTTTAATTTGGTGTCCAGACGGAAATGTCTTCTTTATCTGACACACCCAATTGAGTCAACTAATGAGCTGATGATATAAATCAGGTGTTTTTAATAAAGGACACATTCAGTATGCAGTGCTGAGGTCCTCCAGAACCTTGATTGAGAACCACTGACATGCAGAGCCAAAAGAGCAACGCATTTTCATTTATTCTCACAAATGAGATTTTTTCCTTCCATTTCTTCAGTCAATCCTGTGTTTGCTGACCTGGCTCTCACCTCACTTCTTCATGTCATATAATGCTTTCTCGAACCTACGGTGTTGATGTGGCACCTCCCGCCTTGTGTTTTCAAGTGCACATTCCCGAACTGTAGCGCAGCATGGAGGGAACGTTTAAATGAAGACACATTTGCACATAATATAGAGGTTGGCCTCAGGAGGACCTATCAAAAAGATAAGCACAATAAGCTGGGTTCAATGAGACAGAAATGTACAGGCGTGTGTGAAGAAGAATGCATTAGTGCTTTTGAGAAGAATGCTGAGATATCTCACAGCGTCCTGCAACTTCACCGCAGGGTCCACATCCTTTGGCCTTAGCTGACCTGAGCTCATTCTCTTTAAGGGTCAGTGGAAATGTCTGGGCTCCATCTAAATGGGGCTCTGTGTCCGTTTCTAGAAAATTCATCATGGTGCCAGCCATTGTGCAAATAGTTCGGTGGCTTTTAGGGGCATCAGCTTTTGAAATGGAATTTTAGGAAGTTTAGTCTGTTAAAATGTGTCTCAAGCAAGCCGTAGGGGCGAGCGGGGCACAAAGTAACACTTTTTGGTTTTGGCCAAATAATGAACAAAGTAATGAGGTTAGACAAACCATTTGTTTTTTACCAACAACACACAAGCCTCTCCTACAAATGAGCACTGGTTGTATGATCGCCGGACCTGTGGTTTCTGTGCAGTATTTCCAAAAATGCCAGGAGTAAAAATGTTACTATTTACTCCACCAGTGGGGCAAGTTGTAACAGACAGAGGGTTAGTTGTAACACATGCTTAAAAAGCCAGATTTCACACAGTTAATTTAATTTCTGTTTACTTTAAATAGTAGTTATATTTCCTCATTATTTAGCTCAAAATTTGTTTTTTTATTCTACATAGCACGGTATATTTATTTATTTATTGGATATAAATATATTTTACTTTGTGCCCCGCGCGCCCCTATTGCTGTTTAGAACCCCTAGTGTTGTGTCAACTCAACTCAGTCAACGACAACACTTGTGTGTTACATTTCAAATCAATAATAAAGTTTAATATTTTTTAATCTTTAAAAAGGTATGTGCCTAATGAGATCATTCAGAGCTCAGCGTAATTGAGTACACCCCGTTTTGAAAATAATTTTCCCATTTTTGAGAATTATTGAACAGATATATTTGTTAAAATAATATTTTAGTCACCAAATATATTTAGAAATTGAAAGATAATACAATTAAATTCAAGTAAAATATTGCAAAAATAAATTACAACCTACAAAATTTCCACTAAATTTTTTCATCTTTTTTTAAATTTGTATTTAAGATTTTTCTATAAAATAAATTTGGGTGTACTAGTTTTTGGACCGTTATGGTAAGTTATTTTGTTAGATAAGCTCCAGATTTGGCTTCAGTACTGACTAATATAATGTATATGCACAAATATAATATTGTATAGCTTCCTATTAAAAATATGAATTTAAAAGATAGATTTGTGAGGAGTGTACTTATATATGTTGAGCGCTGTATGTCGTTTTAAAGGGATATTTCACCCAAAAATTGAAATTCTGTTATTATTTACTGATCCTTTACTTGTTTCACACCTTTATTGAATTGATTTTCTATTGTAAAACACAACAGATATAATTTGTATTTGTTTTTCCTACTATAAAAAAATCAATGCTTTTGAGTTTTCAGCATTCTTCAAAATATCTTCTTTTGTGTTCAACAGAAGAAACTGATAAAGGTTTAAAACACCACTTGAGGGTGAGCAAAAAGTGAGTAAATTTTAATTTTTGAATGAACTATCCCTTTAAGACTACAAATTTCTCCATAATTGAAACTCTGGTGCCAGCAGGTCCTGCGTTGCGTTGCCCTAGGCTGTCATTGATATAATTATACTTACCTAACATTGCAGATCATCCACTTTCCCTCTTACAAAATGTACTGAACGTCCTCCTCCCCCTTGTGGTTACCAAAAAACCATATGCAAAAGACACCCATTTTGATATATAGCTCATTCTCTGCAGACTTTTCAGCACTAACTTTTTATACACAGAAATTTGTTTTGACAGCTTGTTCATTTATGTTGATTGTGGCACGTAGAAAATCAGATCTTGTGATTTGTTTAAATGTTGACCCTCAGACTCACTATTGCTTATGCAATAAAACCAAATTTCTAAACACACAGAAAAGTTTTACCAAGCCTGACCCTTGGTTTTCGCTTAATTGCTGGTATTTTATGCCAGATGAAATGCACGCACGCTCAAGACTTCATTCATGACACTGATGAGGGATATTACCTTTTTCTCTTTATCCAAACATCTCTTACCAAACTTTTGATAGCGAAGAATGTTAAGTGGACTTATTGTACACCCATGTTTGTGGCTGGAAGCAGTCTTTAATACAATAAGCTGTATTCTTCTGAAATTGCCAGGTCAGATGCATTAATCATGGTGGCGTCGGTGCCTTTGAAAAAGCGGGCCAGGTCATTACTCGAAGCCTGTCTGGGGCTCAACTGGGCGACATGGAAACGCTTTGGATGTCGTTAGTTCATCCAGACACACTAATAGCTGCTTTTTCCCCCTCCCTGAGCTTAATTTGAACAAATGAGACGTGAGCTACAGTATAAAGGCCTGTGAGGATGGACTGGCCTCTGTGCCTTAGCGCTGCCCTGGTTCAAATAATTACCTGTGGATTCATTTCGAAAGTTCGGGTCATTCTTCACCCGGGTTGTTAGTTTAAGAGAGTTGACCGAGTGCGTAGGGTAGTTAAAGGCTAGCATACTAGCTGGTTTGCATATGATACCTGATTCCAATGATGAAGCTTCTTTCTTTTCAGCCACCAACTCTTATCTCAGGGGTAACTGTTCTGGCTTCCTTTTATAGAGTATTCAGTTGCTTAGTGTGTCTTTCTCTTTCTCTCTCCCTCTTTAGAGGTCGCTGTGACTGCTCAGGCTAAGCCTCAGGAGTGAAATACTATCTTCACCATTACCCTCTCTTCCCTAATTTATTCCCATTTAAGGACTTGTTCATCCAAGTGTTCTCGCTCTGTTGGTTCCCTTTTAAATGTATTTAATCTGGCTGTATTTGGTTATCAAAGCAAAAGCCAAGACGTTTTAACGAAGAGAAGGCAAAGCTGTTGTTCAGGGTGGGATTCAAACAGGAAACGGCATTAGCTACTGCAGAGTTTATGCATCTGGACTACAAAGTTTCTATACTATTAATCTGACAGATTACATTCATGACTGTTCACTGTCGGCTCTGATCGTCTTCTCTGTGTTGGAAGTCTTTATAATGTCTCCTTTGTATAAAATCAGTCTGATAACAGTGTTTTGTTTCCCAGAAATGGGTTGTGACTGGAAGGGCGTCCGCTGTGTAAAAACATGCTGAATAAGTTGGTGGTTCATTCCGCTGTGGCGACCCCGGATTAATAAAGGGTTTAAGCCTAAAAGAACAGTGTTTTGCCGGGTGAATGATATAGTGTGAATGAGTGTATCTAGTCGATTCGAGTTCATTTATATAAAGCACATTTAAAAGCAATTATGTTCAACAAAGTACTGTAAAAACTAAGTAATACCAAGTTGGAGTTAGAAAATTAAAGAAAATAAACCACAAAAACAACAAATAAACAATGGAAGAGATTGTACACATTACAGTATAGAGCATACAAATGAACGAAATGCCAAAATACAAGTATGTCTTCAGCTTTGATTTAAATACTATTATGAACAGGGCAGATCTAATGTCCTGAGGTAATCTATATACCATAGTCTAGGGCTTGGCGATTAATCAAATTGAAATTGTGAACACAATTGAACAAAGCTGTGATTTCTGTGCACATCCTGTCAGGGAAGCGTGAAGCGTTTGTAGTAAATGTCTACTGAAGGCCAGAGGGTGCTCTTGCGGAAACCCACAAACTCATTGATTCACTGTGACTTATGCCTCATTTCCACTGAGTGGTACAGTACTGTACGGTATGATTCAGTACGGGTCACCTTTATCAGGTTTGTGTCTCCACTGACAAACGATACCAATGGTATCCTTTTGGTAGGCGTGGTGTTCGACAGAAAGCTGCAGTCGATGTCATTTTCGCTTGAAGTTCACATATCATATGAGAAACACATCTTACTAGACAAATGCTTTAAATACATAAATACTTGTGTTTAAATAAATGTTAATTACCAACCTTTCTATGAACAGGATTTGATTATAGCTGCAGATCAATGATAATGCGAAATAGTCTATTGTAACGTCTGTGATTATATAAAATAAAAAAATTAATAAAACATTTATGAACACATACAGAGCCTGAAAGTCTCTGAAAGGTTACCAATTACAAATAAAAAATACAGTACAAATCTCTCATCTTTGTTCTTCACCGGCACATGTAACGTTAACATCTTGTTAAAAAAAAGTAATTCCATCATTCCAAGTTCATTCATTCATTTTCGGCTTAGTCGCCACAGCGGAATTAACCGCAAACTTATCCAGCACATGTTTTACGCAGCGGATACCCTTCCAGCCGCAACCCATCTCTGGGAAACATCCATACACACACTCATACACTACGGACAATTTAGCTTACCCAATTCACCTGTACCGCATGTCTTTGGACTGTGGGGGAAACTGGAGCACCTGGAGGAAACCCACGTGAACACAGGGAGAACATGCAAACTCCACACAGAAACGCCAACTGACCCAGCCGAGGCTCGAACCAGTGACCTTCTTGCTGTGAGGTGACAGCACTACCTAATGCGCCACTGCGTCGCCCTATTCCAAGTTCATAATAGTCCAAAATTCGATGATAATAATTAAATATGGCAGGTTGTTTATGTTTTAGGTTGCTGAAAGAATAATTTGCTCCTTTGCTTTTCCGGCTTCTCCTTTGTTTTTTCATGCTTCACTCTGGCGTTTGTCAGTTTCTGAAAGGATATCAGAAGCACTTCAATAATCACGCGCACATTATTATTAAGAGCTCAAGTTCATTAATCATCTAGCTCCGCTTTATGTACCCTTTTGTTGTGCTAGGTACCCTTTGGAAAGGGAACCCAAAAAGTGCTATGATACGGTTCGCGTTCTGGTACCTTTTGACAACCTTTTTGCGGTACCATACCACTCAGTGAAAATGGGCCATTATAGACATTGTAGAGTTTCAAACTCTCAACTGTAGTTAAGATGAGCTTGGAGTAAAAACATGTTATTATATGTTGTAATTTCATTTACCACAGCCATAGTTCATTGAGAAGCAGTGCTAACAGCTGTCATTATTGCAGAATGATTATCACAATGTCATTATCGACCAATTAAACTGAATAGAAGTAAGTAATGTGTATTTATATAGCGCGTTTATTGTGTACACCACCACCAGTGTGCAGCATCCACTTGGATTATGCGACAGCAGCCACATGACAATGGCGCCAGTGCGCTCACCACACACTAGATATTGGTGGAGTGGACAGACAGTGATAGAGCTAATTCGGTGGATGTGGAAAGCCATAATAGGTAAGGGCCGATGGAGGGAATTTTGCCAGGACACCGGGGTTACACCCCTACTCTTTATCAAAAGCACCATGGCATCTTTAAAGACCACAGAGAGTCAGGACCTCGGATTAACGTCTCATTCGAAAGACAATGCTCACAGACAGTATAGTGTCCCCTTCACTATAATGGGGCATTAAGACTCACCCAAACCCCACTGGTCTCACTAACACCACTTCCAACAGCAACCTAGTTTTCCCATGTGGTCTCCCATCCAGGTACTGACCAGGCTCAGCTTCAGTGAGTAAACAATATTGGGCTGCAGGGTGATATGTCTGTGTCCTATTTAGTAGAATTTAAACCCATTTTTTTGAGTAACAATAACAGTGTACATAGTACAACTTCAGTGTACTATGCATCTGTGCAGTAAACTGTGCTCCATCTACAGTAAATGCATGAGTTTACTAGAAGCGGCTTTACTGACAAAATGCACATGAAAATCATCTTGATTATATCGCATTCTCATTGAGGCATGAGAATCCAGCCTGATCTCACGAGAAAACGTAACTATTTTACGTTTTGTCAGGTGAGTGGCTAATTTGTACAAATTCGTACGAGTTTAGTCGTACGAAACTGTACCATTTTAAAAAGGAGGCGTGGCACCTAACCCCACCCCTAAACCCAACCGTCATTGGGGGATGAGCAAATCGTACTAAATCGTACGAATTAGATCATACGAATTCATACGAATTAGCCACTAAATCAAAAAGTTACGATTGCCGTGATATTGTGTTGGTAAATCGCACTAAAATGTATGAATGGGACTGTACAATTTAATACAAATTAGCCACTAAATCAAAAGGTTATAAACAGTCGTGAGATTATGTTGGACTTGTTGATAACTGAAAAGCTCATTTAGATAAAATGAGGTAATATAGATTAAGAGAAACATAACTAGTGTATGTTTGAGTGGAGTATTTAAATGAATGACACATATCATTCAAAGAAAATGAATAAATCATTTAACATACCTGACCAATAGTATTTCAAGAGTTCACACTTAGCTGATGATTCATCAATAGCTTGTTTGGCATGCTGTCCCGGGAGAGAGCCCCGAGCTCAAGGGATCCTCGAGCCCGGGGCTTCCTCCCATTTGCAGAGCGAGAGGGGAGCCTGAGCTCGGTGGATCTCAGAACTCCCCGTCTGCAGTAGCTAAGGGAACCCGTGAGGAAAAAGCAAGGGGCTAGACAAATGTTTCATTGTTATGCATGATGTATATTTTTTGGATGGGAGGAAACCGGAGAACCCGGGGAAAACCCACGCGGACACGGGGAGAACATACAAACTCCTCACAGAAACACCTACCGACCTGGCAGGACCAGGGTTGGCAGTGTTCTTGCTGTGGGGCTAACAGTGCTAACCACTGGGCCTCCGTGCCGCCCGATCTAAAGTTAAGGAGGAGAATGGGGAGGAAGAGGGGTTTCTTCCAAACGAAGATAAGGTGGACTGAAAACTGTGGTTATTTATAGTAGCTTATGGCTCATATGATTGGACGATACTGATTAGCTTAATACGAGACCGGCTGTGATAAATCATAAGCACGTGATCCTCTCGAAATTAGTTTATTAATAAACCTCACTTAGTAGTTTTTTTAAGCATAGTTATATTTAGTATTACAAAATGTATTGATCTATTAAAGTCATAATGAACTTTTTGTTTATTATTTAAAAAAATTATTATGTTCAAATTTAAATTGAAGATGATGTGAAAGTGACAAATGTCTAACAGATGTTGTGAATTGTATCTCTCTGCAGTTAAATCTTAAATTTAAAAATGAAACCCACATTTGCTTTGTTCTTATTGATTCACTTTTAAATGGGATGAAAATTGTAAATAAGATATTAAAAAGAATTCGGCCAGTACTGATAAGCTGATAATTGTTATGGCTGATTATAAATAAACAATAGTCAATTCCTAAGGGCCCGATTCTGTGCCCAACCTCAGTATGATCAAAATAAGTTTCCTGTTATACATGAACACTGTAACAACATTATACTATATACCTAATATAACATGGGACCAAATATTGTAAAAATTTAATCTTAAAAAAACAATGCCACAAATGACAACATTCTAATTTACTGGATAATTGAAAATTGATATTGATTTTGACATATGCTGAAGTTTTAAATTGAAACAGAAAAATGTTTTACCCTTTAATTTTCACAGAAAAAAGAAAAGTTATTTGGATGAATTATTTTCCTATCACCACTCTAAGCTATTATTTTTTTTATTATTTAATTCAATGACAACCTATAGACCAAAAGGTTCAAGCAGTCACGATGCATATTAAACGTTTAAAGGTGAACTTATTATGCTTTATTTTTAAAGTGATTTAATTAGTGAACATTTACTAAGTGAAGATGTTAACTATGAGATTAAGAATAAGGTTTGGTTTATGGTTATTGCAAGTAATTATGCTTAATATATTGCTATTACTTTAGTAAGTCCATGAAATCTAACAAGGATGCAACAACTTGTTACTTATTAAAATAGCACAATTAACACAATATCATGCATATCTCTTTCAAAAAAAAAAAACAGTGCTTAATTAAAATAATATCTTTTTGCCATCAAGAACAAAACTATTTTGACAGATTTGAAATGCAATTTGAGTGCACAAGTGTTTTTATTAAAAGACTGAATGATTTAAATATGTTCGAAGTCATGAATAACAAATTAGCAAACCTTTCTGAAGTTGAATAATGATAATATTATCCATAAAAGAACGAGATTAACTTGAGCCATTTGTATAGTGATATATGTGTGCGCTCGTGCATGCTGGTAGGTGCCTGAGTGAGCTGTTTGTGTGGTCCAGGCCTGAGCCTCAGTTGAGGATCGGCTGATGAAGGGACGGCTCCCGTGCTACGACTGACAGGCTCGTGATGCAGCCGCGTGGTTTGGAATGCAAACAGTGGCCACTGCATTTGCGTAGCAAAAATAAAGCTGCCAACCAACCTGCCTCTTTTGTCAAGGCTCACAGCCTCTAACTCCAACACTGCTGATATCTTTGCTGATGTACCGTGAATTCAGGAATTTAGTGCCGTAAGAAGTCAAAAGGGAACGACCCAGGACGTGCGTACATCACTTATGTTGATTTGACCGCGTCAGTATTCTGTTGACAAATTCATCCCATTAAAAGGTCTTTTAAGATGAAACTGATTACAAGAAAGTATCTGAACCTCTCATAACTGAGTAAACTTTAAAAAATAAAAGATACAATATGTTTTTTTAAGAGTGAGGTTTCCCAACCTTTTATTGAACAAGTCTTTGGCTCTTTAACACTGTCAGTAAATAATTGTTCTAAACAGCAACAAATTTGGGTTCTTTAGCTTGTAACAATAGCAGAATCTTTTTGGTGCTAATCAGAACCCTTTTCAATAGGTTACACAAAGAGTCATGCTTTAAAAGTGCTATATATGGCACCTTAAAATATAGTTTATTATATATTTTGGATAAATATTAGCATTGATATTAGTAATAAAAGTATTTATTTTATGAATATTATGATTTTTTATATTAATATATTATTTAATAATGCACTGTATTAATAGTGGGGCAACTTGGTGGCTCAGTGGTTAGAACTTTCGCCTCACAGCAAGAAGGTCGCTGGTTCGAGTCCCAGCTGGGTCAGTTGACATTTCTGTGTGGAGTTTTCATGTTCTCCCCATGTTCTCGTGGGTTTCTTTCTGGTGCTTCGGTTTCTCCCAAAGTCTAAACTAAATTGGCTGTACTAAATGTGTGTAAATGAGTGTGTATGGATGTTTCCCAGTACTGGGTTCCAGCTGAAAGGTCATCTGCTGTGTAAAACATATGTTGAATAAATATGGAGCCAGATTAGTTTAAAAAATAATACATTTACAATTCACAATTACAAAATGTAATTCTTAAATTCAAAACAATTCGGAAATGCACAAATCCAATTCGTAAATTCAAAACACAATTCATAAATGCAAGACACAAATCGTAAATTTTGTTAATAAAATTTCATAATTATATTTTCTATAATGTAAATATGAATATGAATTGTGCTGTGCATGGATGAGTTTTAATTTTGCAAACGTATTGTTTTTGAGACTGATCTGGCTCTATATACTGTAAGTTGGTGGTTCTGCTGTGGAGACTCCTGAAGATAAATAGATTCATAAAGAAGAAGAAAAAAGAAATATGTATTTGAAGTTCAAAGTTGAATTTGAAGTTCATATATATCTCTTCTATTTATGCACATGAGTTTATGATGGTCAAAAAATATCAGAAGTGGGCAGTGTGTGATAGAGTTACAGTGTTAAAAAGAACACTGAAGTCATGGGATATTTTTTGCATTGTGTATGTGACTTAAACAATTATTTTACTTAAACAGTGAAAAAGGAGCATCATCTACTGAACAGTGCTGATCAGACATGTTCTATTTAAAAAACTTTGTGGGAAACAAGATACATTTAGAAAATACAGACATTTTAAGAAAGAATGACTCGACCTGTTGAGAGAGTGTTGACAGTCTGTGTAGCTGATGGTGGAGCTCCAGAAAACCAGTAATGAGCTGCAGGTGCTTTGTCAGTTACAGATTTGACAAATAATAAGGCGGGAAATAAAGAACCCTGATCTAACTTAAAGGACAAATTCAGGGTTATTCATTTCTTTTATTTAATGAAAAAGGGTTATTCAGGACAATACAGTTATAGAAGTGGAACTTTTACTATGTGCAAAAAACCTTTAAAAAACTTTTTTTTTCAGAGTGTACAAGACTAATAAACATGGAGACTCACCACAATCAACACAACACTGAGTTAATTTTTGCATTAAATTAAATGGCTTTTTTAACTTAGCAGCTGGGTTTGTTCACATTTGATCCAGTATTAAGTTAATACAACCCAGCATTTTTTTAAAGTGCAGATTACAGCATGTGACTTGTCACCAAAATTCTAGATAAAACCTGTAAAACATGTAAGCTATAGTTTAAATCAGTCCCTTTCTTTACATGACTTTGAGATTACAGTAAAAAAAATGTAATCAAAAACAAAATCATTTGTTTTAAGCATCATAAAAAATGTGTAACCCAGTGTTGTGAACCAGGGGTCACCAAACTTGTTCTTAGAGAGCTGGTGTCCTGCAGAGTTTAGCTCTAAACATAATCAAAAACACCTGAACAAGCTAATCAAGGTCTTACTAGGTATACTTGAAACAGATATTTTCTTACTATGGGGGAGATAGAAATGCCTGTATTACTGACGCAGTGGGAAGAAGGTCGCTGGTTCGAGCCCCAGCTGGGTCAGTTTGCATTTCAGTGTGGAGTTTGCATGTTCTCCCTGTGTTCATGTGGGTTTCCTCTGGTTTCCCCTTCAAGTCCAAAGACATGCGCTATTGGTGAATTGCTAAATTTTCCGTTGTGTATGTCCTGGGGCCTCATGTATCAACTGCCAGATTTCACGCTCACGTTTGGATTTACTAACGATGAAATTAATGTGAGAATGTGCGTTGGTCCACGCCAACTTCATGTCTAGCGTACGTGCATTTCTTGTGCGTGTTTGTTTTGTTTCCATTGGCGACTCCTAGAGGCAATTGTGTTAAATTGCACACTACAAAGTATCTTTGAGCCGTGCAATGCCAGCTGTATTGGACGGGATCATCCTCATGTCTAGCAGGTATATAAGGTTTCCATACCATACAGTTGACCAGCCAAACATCCCTGCTGAAAAAAACAGCTTAAACTTGCCTAGGCTGGTTAGCTGGTTTTAGCTGGATGACCAGCCTGGTTTTTGAGGGGTTTTGACCATTTCCAGGCTGGATTCCAGCCATTTACAGCCTGGTCTTAGCTGGTCAGGCTGGAAGATGACCAGCTAAAACCAGCTGTGTCCAGCTTAAACCAGGCTGGTCAAGGTGGTTTTAGCTGGTTTTAGCTGGTCAACTTGCAAATAACACCACTAATCTCCGGTCTACCACCGACAGGAGCACCTCCAATTCACATTCTGTTCAAAGTTTCTCTTTTTGCTTGCTTTTGCCATTGCTTTTTCATTTGGTTTTGCCAAAGTAGAGTCATTACCATATTTATTAGGGGGAGGAGGCAGGGAGGGGTTTTGCACTCATGCACGTGCGCTCAGTTTCACGTTAATTTGGATGTACAAAGAGAATATGCGTGGGATTCAGCGTACGCACTGTTTCATCCATCTGAATTTTTTACTGCATATGCACATTTACAGCTTTGTGCGTATGCAATGTTTTAGTATGAATTCAATGCAAGTCTTCGTACCTGAAGCCCCTGGTCCTCCAGGTTAGGGGTTGAGCTAGGAATATCGCCTCCTAATAAATAAGCTGTTACGAAACACCACCCTGGTGCAGCCAAATAACAACTTCGATATTAAAAAATTACCCTGGGAGTAAGAGTAAGTATGATGCTAACTTGGTCACATGAAACATATCTTAGCCAATCAAATGCCTTTTAGTGTTCTTCCCTGTATGCTGCCATAGAAGCAAAGTTAGCATTAAGCCCTACTTACACTGTGAGTTTTCAGCCACGATTTTGTCATCTGAGACAAATTTGGGAAATTCCTGAAATCCTAGGCTAAAATCCGTGATCTTTGACCGTTGATTTGACATCTGCTTAAAGCCAGTTGTGATCAGATTTTTCCTCTGAAAAGTTCTGGCAGTGTCAGAAATTTTAGACACTTTCCTGCATTGTGACAACAGCTGCGATGAGCATCAATCCAAGATCTAATAGTAATAGTAATCTAATATCTAATCCATGCAACAATTCAAATGACCACGATGTCAAAACTGTTTTTTTATTCCTGGACAACTGACATCGTACAGTCTGACATGCTACAATCGTTTAGGACAGGGGTGTCAAACTCAGATCTCGGAGGGCCGCAGCCCTGCACAGTTTAGTTCTAAACCTGCTTTAACACACTTACCTGTAGTTTTCAAACAAGCCTGAAGGACCTAATTAGTTTGATCAGGTGTGTTTAATTAGGGTTGGAACTAAACTGTGCAGAGCTGCGCCCTCCAGTTTGACACCTGTAGTTTAGGATTGTAAAAAATAAACTACACAGTGTGAGCCGGCCTTTAGCCTATATGGTTTTTAGGCTAATGATTTCAGGCTTGCCTTCAATAGGCTTTGCTAGAAACATCAAGGCAGGTGTGTTGAGGCAAGTTGATGCTAAACTCTGCTGGGACACCAATACTGTCCAGGACCGAGATTGGTGACTCCTGTTGTAACCCAAATTTATTGTAACCTAATGTTCCCAAATGGGTCAAATAGGGACAAACCCAACAATTGGGTTAAAATGTATAATTTAAATTTAAATGGAAAAATAATGATGATGGGGTCACACTGGCTTTTTCTCCCATAGACTTCCATTCATATGCACGCGAATGTGTCAGACCGGAAAGACAAGCTTGTGCGACAAGTTTTGCAGTACGCTGCATTGCAAAGTTCAAGCTTGGTAAACTCTGGCCTGCAAAATCGCATCACTTGACTGTGTGAGACCAACCGACGATCAAAACATGACAGAAATTTAAAATATGGACCAATCTCTCGCTTTTTTAAATGTCTAATCATCTTGTTTAATCCCGCCCCGTTTCACAGCGCTGTATGACAGAATTTCGCATGCTCAAACTCTAGTGTGTCCGCAGCTTTTAGTGTGTTGGAGCAGGGTTGGAAATAAATTATGCAATGCTGCGGCCCTCCTGGAACTGAGATTGACACCCCTGTTCTATACTCTAAAAAATGCTGGTTTGTCGTAACCAAATATTGGGTAAAACATGAACAAACCCAACATTGTTTTTTTTTCCCTTTAAATTTAAATCATACATTTTAACTCAACAGTTGGGTTTGTCCATATTTCACCCATTGGGATTATTGGGTTACATAGTTTGACACCCCGTTGTAGAATGAAAGAGAAGCTGAAGCTGAGAACCTGTAAAAACCTACAGAGTGTTTAGACAAAACTCAGTCTAGGTATTCATAAATCGTTTAGAAAGTGTTTGCTGTTCACACACTGGCAATTTTACTTTAAAATCTTACATATTTCCCTTTTCAAAACCTTAAGACTTTCAGAAGGATGCCATAAATGTTAAAAGTTTTTTTTTTTAATTTGTTGCTTAAAAGTGGAAATGTTCATTTAGATAATTCAAATCTACTTCACAACAAGAAATAAATGTTGTTTTTAAAAAAAAAAACAAAAAAAAAAAACAACAACAACTATTCACTGAAAGATTATTTGGAGAACCAAAAAAATAATAATTCTGTGGCATCAATGCAAAACATTTTTAAAGTACCAGAATTGTGGGATATTTTGAGGCACTCATATTTGGTTTGTGTTCAGGTTTGTACTTTCATTATAGCACACACAGTCTGAAACTATGAGTAATGCTGTACAACAATAGGAAGAGTCTGCCTTTCTGGAAACAGCAAGTGTGTGTAATTTGACATTTCTTCTAAGAGAGAAACTGAAAGCAGCAAAAACCTGAATGATGGATCTTTGCAATTAAAGGAAGTTGTTTTTGCTATCATGTTCACTCAAAGACATGAATGGTGGTCCGAAAACCACATGTGTTCACAATCCAATAATCAGCATGTTTTTTCCCCTTGGATCCTGTAACAAAAGAGTAAAGGGTTTCAAACAGGTAATGCTGGTTTTCTTGGCAGCGTACGCTCTCTCTTCACCTCCCCAGTGGCTGGACTCTGACAGTAATGAGAACTTACCTTTTGCCAGAGAAGGATTATTGAATTATACGCTTGAATGTCACGCACTCAGACATGCTGTGCTTGAACTCAGGTTCTGGAGCATGAGCACATTAAAATGTGATAAAACCAGTATCTGGGATATCTGTAAATAGCCAAAATGCAGTCTGTTGTAACAAGTCCAACACGCTATGTATATGGGGTATATGTAGTAAGTACTGTTGGAAGGAAAGACCTATGAACCTGAAAGGGCATGTACGCTGCTTGCTCTTTGCATGTGCCAATTCTGGATTGGAGATTGAAGCAGAAGTTGTTTAGTGAGCCGGAGGGAACATGGATAGATATATTACACACACCTCATGGCTGAAGTTCACACCCCCCTGGATAAAAGCATGTCTGGCAATGATCAAGCAGGCCAGCCTGGTGAAGTGTACCTTGCATCTCTGCTTTCACCAGGTGTCTTTTATTGGCTGGCTGATTTAGTGTGGCCTATCGCACAGCGCTGTGTCTTATCATTGATGACAGGTAGAGCTGGCACATCAAAAACCTCTAATGGATCTCTCTGAGATAGAGGAGGGACAGTGAAATAATGCATGGCTCTCGCTTCTACTTCATAAGTCCAGTCTAGATGGCTTGACTTACAAGTAAACATAATATGTCAGGTTTCACTTTTATTACAAGACACTGCAGGTAAATAGGGTATATATTTTCACATTTTCATATATTCGGTAAAAAATTTCACAGATATTTTCCCAATTCATTATTAATGGCTTAGTTTACCCAAAAAATTAAATCATGTTATTAATTATTCACCCCCTTGTAATTTCAATCCCCTGAGACAAATTAAGAAAAATTAAGAAACACAAATGAAGTTATTTTAGATGAAATCCAGGAGCTCTCTCATCTTCCATAGACAGCAACAGTCCTGAGATGTTTTGTCAAAACATACATTCAGTGATTCAACTATAATCATACTGTACATATCTCCAAGAACAATTTTGTACACCATAAAAAGCCATGTCTACCACGACAAGTCAGGGAACTTGTTTCCTATGGGCAGTGTATTTACTATTAGAGTCAGCAGTGCAAATCTTAAGCATTGTATTGCCAATAGTAAACTAGATGTTTTGACCATTTTTTTTCTTTTGCTGCACACAAGTGTTCTTGGAGCTATGTACGATTCAACCCAGGCTCATTCTAAAAAGTACCGCTATATTCTGGAGATCGCAAAATGCGTCCTAGGAGGTACGCTTTTTTGCAGTTTTTGCTTTCGCAAATCCATCAGAGGCCGCTCTGTATGCTTTTTGGGATCTCAAATTTCTTGCGAGTGCCATTCATGCCTGCTGTTCTCGTGTAAATCCACCAGAGGCTGCTTTTGACTGGCTGACTGGCTGATCGACTGACCTACCTTCTTCTTTCACTAACATAACCAATAGTGCTTTCAAAAGCACCGATTTACCTGAATGTTACTGTACCATTTCTCTCTATGGGGGATATGAGAGCTTTCGGATTTAATCTAAAATATCTTAATTTGACATGAGGGGGAGTAATTAATGGCAGAATTTTTATTTTTAAGCAAACCAGTACTTTAATGGTTCCAAAAGCAGCTTAAATGCAATAGAAGGAACATTTTGCTTTCCCATAAAACCAACAATATATTTTCCACTTTTTAACAAAAACATATAAAGGATTAGCGAGGTTTTGTGGATTTTCTTCGGTTCTTTTCTTCAGTTCTTCGATTTTAAAGTTTTCATCAATACCAATAAAGGACATTTATTGATTAATCCATCAGAGTACATTAAGACAATAGTTTTTAGGAAGTTCTGTTAAAATATTAAAGTATTGATAAATATGCATGAATTTTAAGTTTTAAAGGTTTTTACCATTTTGGAATGCTGGTGTTTCTTATCTTTCCATGAATGAGAAATTACTACATGCCGGGGAATACAATTTTTATTGTGTTATTTTTAAGACAAATTAAATAGCCTACTGTATGAACAAACCCCACTGTAAAAACCTAAAATAGAAATAAAACTACATTTTGGTGTAGTGTACATAACTGTTACATGATGTGGAGATTTCTGACTATTAAAAAATAACAATATTGAGAAAGAGACAATTTTAAGATTGTACGTTTTTAAAGTATTGTACATACTACAGATGCAAACAGATAAAGTGTACTTAAAAGCTGTACACTTATTTACTTTATTATCATTCATGGAAGGGCTTTGCGATTAATAGAAATCAAATCACAATTGCTTGTTGTGATTAGCTAATTGCAAGAGTCTGCGATATGAAATGCATATTATTTAATTTCCCCCACCCAGAGAAATGCGTAACTGCCTTCTGTGTGTGACACTAGCCAATTACTAGCCAACTGAGTGAGCACACTTTCGTTCTGCCCAATCAGAATTGTGCAACCGAACTTTGCGGAAAGCCCACTATAAAACAAACAATCAGGAAAGTGAGAACGAGTGGGAAGATGGTGTCTGAAGCGTTAAAAGCATTAATAGACAAATTAATATCAAAGAAAAAGAGCACGAGGAAATACAACAACCAGCACCTAAAAAAGCACCACAGAGGAGTGTCTTGCTAAAAAGTCAACTAAAAGTATCGTCAGTGACACTCAACCTAGTAACAAGCAATAGCAAGGTACAATTTCAGAGTTGTTTGCATGGTGCCTTTTAATGCAGTGTCCAAAAAGGGATTTAAAAACCTCATCTAAATCTTGAATGGGCGATACACACTTCCAACTGTCTTCCATATTTCTTCCACTCCAGACATATTTTACAGTACTACAGCTGTACTGTACATTGAATGTTGTGATATTTTGTGTAGCATCTGTGATAATTACTTCCTTTTTAGACAATATAAAGTACAGAGAGGCTCTTATCAGCCATGTTAGTTTACTGAGTGTTCTGTATTTTTAGCGACTGAGCATCGGAACGGTGCGTAGGGGCTATTGGAATTGCTCCGTTTCTTCTTCTTCTTCTTCTCTAGAATGAATCACGATTTTGAGGGTCTAAACAGGCTATAAAACTCACAAAACTTTGCACACAACCCTGAATTGGTGAATATGTACGTTTGATAAAGTTTCGGAAGTTGGTGTGGCAAAATGGCTTGACAGCGCCACCTATGCACTTTTGATGGAGTGGTTCCTGAGCTACATTTCACGCACATGTATGAAAATTGGCACACACATCAAACATGCCAATACCTACAAAAAGTCTCTTGGAGCGAAATTTCAAACCCAACAGGAAGTCGGAAATTTTTTACTTTCTCTGATGAAAAAGTGCAGTTTTTGGCCTTTCCAGACATATTTTAACAAACTCCTCCTAGAGATTTCATCAGATCAACGCCAAAATATGGTTTTGTCATCGAAAGGCCTTGGGAATGTTAAATTGCGAAGATCTAGAGTTTTCGTCAAAGGGCGTGTCCCTGGCTGCCTCACAAACTTTGATGCTTTCCCATGTTTGATAACAGTCTAGACCAGAACCAACACAATTTCGCGGCAATTCGTAACTTTTTGATTTAGTGGCTAATTCGTATGAATGCATACGATCTATGAATTCTATTCAATTCTATTCATACGTACAATTTAGTATGATTTGCTCATCCCCCAGTGACGGTTGGGTTTAGGGGTAGGGTTAGGTGCCACGCCTCCTTTTAAAATTGCACAATTTTATACGACTGAACTCGTACGAATTCGTACGAATTAGCCACTAAACTGACAAAACGTAAAATACTTAAGTTTTCTCGTGAGATCAGGCTGACCTGAACACATTTACATGCCAATATCCAGTTACAGTCATAGCACCACCTGCTGGCAAAAGGAAATGATGTGTTTAACAGTGTAACAAACTCCTCCTACAAATTTCTATGAGATCGAACCCAAGTTTTGTTAGTATAATCCAAAGCCCTTTGTAATGTGAAATTGTGAAGATCTACAGTTTTCGTCGAAGGGTGTGTCCGTGGCAGACTGACTAAATTTAGTGTATCGCCATGGAGGAGGAAGTACTTATAACTCAGCCAAACAATGTTTGATCTGCCTGAAAATTCACAGGTTCAATGAGATTCCTCTCCTGAAGATATCTACATGCCAATATTGAGTCACAGTCATAGCGCCACCTGCTGACAGAAGGAACTTTGGCATAAACCTGTGATTTTCTCAGGATTACATATCAGCTAAAATTATTATTGTCCACTGTTCTCTGTCATTCTAAAACCATATGGCAGTGGTGAGCCAGGGTGCGAGTTCCCTTTCATCGCTGCTTGCAGCTTTAATTATTATTATTTTTTGTTTGTATGATAAATTACACTTTCTCCCTAATTTGAGTTGAAATTGTTTACAGAAAGGTAAGAACATTTTATTTGTGCTTACTGTTTGCTCTAGAGAAAAATGAGCATTTAATTTATGAATATTTAAAAACAATTTTGAATGAATGTAAGTTAGTAAGTTAATATCTTTTCTGTTCCTTTTTTTAACTACTCACTGCAATTTAGTAGTAAGAAGCTACAATCCAGATTATTGAACTGAAGCTTAATTACAAAATGAAATCGCAAATCAAATCGAAATCACAATATCTGTCAAAAAAATAGCAATTAAATAATTTGCCCAAATCGCACAGCCCTAATTCGTGGTTTAGTGATTCGAAAAGAATCTTTTTTTGATTGCACACGATCTTATTTATGCTGTAAGGTTATTAAAATGTCCTTTGAGAAAACCAAAATGGAAAATAAATACCTAAAATTGCTCCAACATTTTGGAGTCTTTCTATTTTAAAAGTATGTGAAGCCTATGAGAATTTTGAAGTTAATAACATTTTATTACAATTACCAGTGCAATAAAAACGGATGTGGAAGGCAGACGCTATAAAATCAAAACAGGTATATAAAACCCTGTAGTCGCTGCAGTGCCTTAAACATCACAACTAACAATTCATCTTCTTTTATTTTTTCATTGTATAGATTTTCCATTGCACATCACTTGAGTCATGCACAAACTCTATTTGCATCTGCTAGTTTGCATCCATGATAGTCACAATGACGCCACTGTGATTCTCCCATATTCTTTACCAGTGGCATGTATGTGCCCGAGGGCAGGTTGTTGTGTGTTTGAAGCATGTCTTTAATCAATGAGACTCCCAGCACGGAGGCCGTCAGCGGCGCTCTGGAGATCCTCAAGAGGAGTCCTGTCCTTCAGCTTGCGTGATGCAGGACACACAGAGCAACTGGCCAACAAAGACACTGCTCAGGGCACTTTGTAAACACAACCAGGTGCACATCTATCAGAGAGACTGTGAAGGAAGATGTCTGCATATTGTTTGGTTTGGGTTTGCGACTGTGGGTTTCCTCTTGAACCACACTTTCTTGACTTTTGGCCTAAGTTTTTGTGCTCTCAGGAAGATGTGGGTTTCCCTAACCAAATCTGAAACCAAATCGAGAGGGTTCTTGCATCTCATTTGTGTTGATGTAAATTTGCAGCCTTTAGGTAAATTTTAGTCTGCTTAAGCGATGTTAATTATCTTCACTGATTTCATATTTGTGGAAATGTTGTTATTTTTTACGCAGTAGATTGTTTCAGCGGTTTGTCCAAAAAATGTTTGTATTTGAATTAATTAACATGTTATTTTTAATTCATTTCCATTGGACTATTGTGTTTGTTAGTTAGTTATTAATTCATCAGGATAAACGTACATAAATATACATATAGATATACAGATCAGTGAATCAAATCACCAAATAAATATTAACATCCTCAGGAAAAACAAGTACAGTCCAAAATAAAATATGACAGCTAAGTTTGTTTAAACACCTTAAATGATGCAATGGAACGAATGTTAACAGGTAAATTATTCCAATCTACTGGACTCTTAAACATAAAAGCTCTTTTACCAATGGATTTTTTAAAATGAGGGACAAAAACAGAGTGTCTTACTTAATAATTTAAGGGAAAAAAATACAAAATATTGTTGTAAATAATAAGGATACTTAAAATGAATACATTTAAATATAAATTGAAGCCAGTAAATATGTCACATTGTGTGCAAAGATGACCACTGCAGTAGATCATACATTACACAATGATGTGTTACATTAGAAACATTAATAGCATGACCAGATTTCACCTAAAACTTAAAAGTTTACTCACTTTGCTCACCCTTAAGGTTTTACGCGTCAATGATGTTTCTTTCTTCTGTTGAAAACAAAAGAAGTGTTTTGAAGAAAGCGTAAAACTTGTAACCACTGACTTCCATAGAAAAAAAAAAACAATTACTATGGAAGTAAATGGTTACAGTTTTCCAGCTTTCTTCAAAATATGTTTATTTGTGTTCAACAGAAGAAACTGATTTGGTACAAGTAAAGTTTAAGTAAATCATGACAGAACTTTCTGTTCTGCTTGAACTGTCACATTAAGGACAGTAATTCTATTAAGTGAATTAATGTAGCATAAATTCTGCACTAATGATTCTTAAGAGTGTACTTTTAGGTGTCAATCAACCCCACACAGTTGCCAATTCAGTGTGGAGCCTAAATCAGTGTAGCTTTAAAAGGCACAGTATATAATTTTGCAGCTAGAAGGTGTGTATTCAAAACACAAGTAGTTTGATGACGCCGTCGCTGAGTGTGGAATTTGTGAGAGTTGTCGTCGTTATTACACCCTACAGGTCTCCTACTGAAATCATGTTCACGAATGAGCTGGTTGTATGAAGCAGAGTAAAGCTGTAGAAGCGAAACAAGAGAGCTGAAGCAAAACAGCAGAGCTTTTATTATGCCACAGTCGACTGCATCTAGTTTTTTTGGTTGTGATTATGAGGAAGAATCAGCGCTGTTTTATCATACTAAGTACATTTTAGGGTTCTGTTATAATGCTGCTTGGTGCAGTCTGATAAAACACACAACATATTAAAGCAAATAATTTCACCATGTCTCTGTTTTCTACTAAATCAAACTGGAAATCGAGGGTGTGTGACATCTTTAGCAAGGTAACACAAGACACGGTCTGTCTTAAAAAATTTTATTTCTCAGTATTTAAAAATTCTTTGAAACATTTGTTATAATGTACACTCAGTGTCAGCAAAATATATAACATTGTTGATTTTAATAAACAAATTGGACATATTGTGCCTTTAATACAAATTATATTTTACATAAGTACTTTAGAAAAATCTAGGACATATGTTCCATTTTGCTTGTTTGCTATTGTTATTTAATATTTAGTTAAAGGCTCAAATTAAATTGTGTTTATCAATCAAATAGTATTACCGTAAAAGCAGCTAGAAATGATTTATATGTATTAGTAATTGTAATCATAATTTCTGTTAATTTCTTAGAAGTACTAAACAAATGGAACCATTCAAATTTTGTAATTATTGAAACAGTTCATTAATTAAATTCGTTAAGAACCCCATGTCTGCTACAGTACTCATGCAAACCTCACTACACACTAGGTTTGGTAACATCCATTAATTGCATCAATCTGAAGAAATTCGCTCTGATTTTAGATTCACAAAGTTGTTTATATGTATATAAACTGTGTAATTGTATTCACAAATTCATTTGAATTTGCAGTGCATTGCATGCATTACTAAACATTAGCGTATATATAGTGAACAGTATACAGCTTTCAGAACTAGAGAATTCCACAAAGATGTCACTGGAAAATGTTACTAATTGACATTTTGGTGAATTTTCAGCTAATTTGTATACATTTTTAGTCTCATCTGAAAGGATTTGTACAATCCCAAAGCCAAACAGCTTATATAATTTAGCCACTAATATAAATATTTACTTCTGTAAATTAAAAAAAAAATGCTTTTCTTAGATTTTTTGTCTTGTTTCTAGTCAAAATATCTCAAAATTGACAGGCACAAAATATTGTCTTATTTTAAGAAATAATATGCCAAAACTAAGTGAGTTTTTGCTTAAAACAAGCAAAATAATCTGCCAATGGGGTTAGCATAATAATCTGGTTTTCCCTTTGACATAAGGTTATTTTGCTTTTCCCATTGGCAGATTATAATGCTGTTTTAAGGAAAAAACTTACTTAATTTTGACATTGTTTTCTTAAAACCTGTATTTCTTGTCAAGAAAATGCTTCTTGATTAAGAATTTTTAGATATTTGGACTAGAAACAAGTAAGTTTTAAGTGTTACAAGCAATCAAAAGCATTTTTGCAGTGTAGCACTGAAGCTGCTATTATTATTGGCATTTTTGCTTATTTTACATGCAATTAGCTTGTGCTTCATCCCACTCCTTTTTGACCATGTTGAAATATATTTTGTATGATTTTTTTTGTTCGAAATACATAAATCAAATCAAATAATATATGCAAATACATGCAAATTACATGTATGACGTATATAGTCTGCAATGCAGTGGCGCAGTGGGAAGCACAATCGCCTCACAGCAAGAAGGTTGCTGGTTCGAGGCTCGGCTGGGTCAGTTGGCATTCCTGTGTGGAGTTTGCATGTTCTCCCTGTGTGCTCCGGTTGGGTTGCAGTTGGAAGGGCATCCGCTGTGTAAAACATATGCTGGATATGTTGGTGGTTCATTCTACTGTGGCGACCCCGGATTAATAAAGGGACTTACATAATAATGATTGGATTTCACATCTATAAAATGTCATAAATTGAAATATTCAGTCTTTTCTTTTGACCAAGTCTTTTCTAAAGACCAAGCAATAGGCACATCTGTAAGATGTAAAACATATGTAAACATATGCTTTGTGACAGTGCGTATGTGAATAATGTATGTTTAATTCTGATTGAGTCAAATCCAGAAATTTGCATGCTTTTTGCCTAGATGTACAGGTCAACACCACCTATTCCAATCCAAGCAAAATGTCATCTGGATTGATGTGTTTACATGAAAGCTTATGAATCAGACTGAGTATTATATGAATACTGTGAATTCAGACATACAGTCTTTCACTGCATAGTATGGAAGAATGCAATTTTAGATGCAGCCAACCTGAATCATCGGATTTTCACCCAATTTAGCACTTGTCAAGTGCTTAGAACAGTTTTGATACGCCTGATTTGAAATATCCTTTGCATCTGTTGCATAATATACAGTTGAAGTCAGAATTATTAGCCCCCTTTGAATGTTTTTTTCTTTTTTAAATATTTCCCAAATTATGTTTAACAGAACAAGGAAATGTTCACAGTATGTCTGATAATATTTTTTCTTCTGGAGAAAGTCTTATTTGTTTTATTTCGGCTAGGATAAAAGCAGTTTTTAATTTTTTAAGAACCATTTTAAGGTCAAAATTATTAGCTCCTTAAAGCAATATTTTTTTTTTTCGATCTACAGAACAAACCATCATTATACAATAACTTGCCTAATTACCCTAACCTGCCTAGTAAACCTAATTAACCTAGTTAAGCCTTTAAATGTCACTTAAAGCTGTATAGAAGTGTCTTGAAAAATATTGTCATCATGGCAAGGATAAAACAAATAATTTATTAAAAATGAGTTATTAATGCTATTTTGCTTAGAAATGTGTTGAAAAAATCTTGCTCCGTTAAACAAAAAATGGGGAAAAAAATAATTCAGGAGGGCTAATAATTCTGACTTCATCTGTATATCTTATATGATTCTGGACCACAAAGCCAGTCATGTTGCCCCTAAAAATCACCACAGAGGATTGTCTTGCTTGTAAAGCATGGTATCTTTAACTAGTATCATATTTAACCAGTCATGTTGGTGAAAACTGAACATTTCTAGTCAAACCATCCTTCTGCAATCGAATACCAAAAATGGAAATAAGGGCAATATTAATAGCTAATAATGTGGGAGAGCTTTGCTATTATGTGATTGTATTGTTTTGCAATATGGAGCAATTAAGTGTTGATGTTAAATCAAAAGTAATTCACAAATACTTGAAAATGAAATGTTTTAATGACAATAATACCCAATGGTTACAACTGAATTAGTTACAAATAACTGTATAAAATGATCAAATCTGAACAAATCATTTTAGATTTATTACAAGTAACTTCATCTAAGAAGTGAACATGCTTTTCAATCCCACTGCTGTTAAGCATTTTGGGAGACACAAACTTCTGTGCTTTTAGCATAGCTTTTAAATCAGCAATGGTGACTTTTTAACTTCTGCATTTTTCAGCCAGGGCTAACTGTTCAGCTAGTAAATTATCAAGCTGTAACTGGAGATCTAGAATTTTTGCCTCTGACTTTTCAGCCTCTGATTTTTGAACATCAAATCCTTCACGTTTAGCTTTTATAATTGAAGGTATTTCTGACATCACGTTACGCAGTCCTGAGTAACACATGTAATTTATAATGTTGACTCTGAGTCTGTTAACTCAAGTCCTTCTTTGCTGAGTTTACACAGTGTAGGTTTGACTTTTTGGTCCATAAAGCTAACAATGCATCACTTTCTTTAGAAATGAACCCTTCCATCGTTGAGGAGGTAATCTATTGAACTATTGAAACAAATTATAGTCTTGTAATTTCTGTTTCATGCAATTTAAGCAAATAGAGGAACAATAAAAGCAAACTTACCCACTCTTGTGGTTAGAAGACCAGTTTTAATCCATTCACCAGGTCCGCTGTATAAAATCCAGCTAAGACTGGTTAAAGTAAATTTCAGAAAAATCACTGCAAAGGATCCCAGGTTTCGGCACGACTGTAAAGAATGGTGTTTTTAACTACAGCGGTTCAAACTGTAATTTTGCCGAATGACTGAAAAGTTATCAGTATGATGGTGAAAACTGTATACTTCTAGTCAAACCATCGTTCTGCAATCTTATACCAAAATCGAAAATAAAGGCAGTTTTAATAGCTAAGAATGTGGGAGAGCGTTGCTATTATGTGATTGTAAAATATTGAAATGTGATTGTAAAATATTGAAATATAGAGCAATTGATGTTTAATCAAAATTAATTCACAAATACTTGAAAATGAAATGTTTGATGGCAATAATTATCTATGGTTACAACTGAATTAGTTAAAAAAAATAACTGAATAAAATGTTAAAACATGAAATGCTAAAAACATATGTGTTAACTGTACCCATCTTAAATGTGCATGGGTATATATATATATATATATATATATATATATATATATATATATATATATATATGTATATATATATATATATATATATATATATATATATATATATATATATATATATATATATATATATATATTTTTTTTTTTTTTTTTTTTTTTTTTTTTTTTTTTTTTTTTGGCAAAGGCCAAAAATACCTTGTATAAGTCAAAATGATCCATTTTTCTTTTATGCCATAAATCATTATACCTTGTTATACCAAAACACAATCATTGATTAGAAATGTGCATTACTAGAACCTAATTTAAACAAATTTAAAGGTGATTTTCTCAGTATTTAGATTTTTTTGATAGCTGTATATTGGCCAAATACTGTCCTATCACAACACTGTAAAAAATCCTGGTTGCCTTAAATTTTCAAGCTGAATCAAATTAACCTTATGAGTCCATTGAACTTATATTATGTTAAACTGACTTAAAACATCTTGTGTAACTTATAAAATGAAGTTAGAACATGATCAGCTCAGTTTAATAAGTTAATCAGTGGAAAGCTTATGTATTTAACTTTAGGTGATGTATAAATCACAAATTTAAAAATAAAAAAAGAGATGCTTATGACTGGTTTTGTGGTCCAGAGGCACATTATGGGAGAGGTCATTCACTTAAGATGAATATTTAGAGGTTGAAAGTATATCAATGGCAAAGTATGAGGTATATGTCAAGCATGAGTAGTGATATCTGCCTTACAAATAACTAACAATTTGCATGTGTGGTGTGAATCTGATGCATCGTAGATCACCTTCATAGCAAATCTGATGGTAACGGCCTGCTGTGTGTTTGAGAGGCAGGTAGTGCTCTTATCATAACCTCTGGCCTGTGCTCCAGCATGTCAGCTCAGCTTACAGGAAGCAGTGAGGTGGGGGGTCGACAGGCAACCAGAGGCCAAGGGGCTTGTTTAGAAACTGACAGCGTGAAATGAGCCGCACAGACCCCGAGTGCAGGCCAACCTATTAGCCAGATTGCACTTGCGTATTCCACAATGGATAGATTTGCGAATTCTTGCGTCGGAGCTGATCTCGTTTCTCCGTAGGTGTCTGATATTGATTTGCTTGTTACGGTCAGTCTGCTTTTTCTGCATTCGGTTTATAAATTCAGCTGGATAGAAGCTGAAGAGTGAAGGAGGGAAGCCGGCCAGACTGTAAGAATGATTGTTGTGGTCAGGAACACAGATGTGTGCGCTCACAGAGTCACAGCCATAACACTCATACACACGCACGCAAACCATTTATAAACAAACAATCACATATGCAGCTCAGGGCGTATGCTTTTATGTCGCTTATGATCAAAGCAATTATGACAGTTTAGATGAAGTGCCACATATTTAAGGCGATTCGGAGATGTATACAATTACAATTAGAAAATCATCAGAATACAATAAATCCTCGCACATAAACAACTCTTCGGTTTTAATGCAACACATGCAGAGAGTAGAAGGCACATTTCAATGGGAATCCATGCTGTAAAGCCTCTTGACAGCATGTCCACATTCATCTCTGGTCATATGTAGTCTTTCTCAGCTCTAGCCGGCCTCTGGAGAGGCTATAAATATGTCCTGAAGCTGTTGAAATCAGGTTCATATTTATTTGGCTGGATTTAGAAGACATAAATTTTACATTTCCCTTAAGCAGCCAATAAACCAAGATGACTGAAGATCTTAAGATAAAGCATTAGATGTATTTGATGCTCCTGGGGAGCACATGAGATACTACTTTTTTATTTTATTGACTGAAGATTTATATCATTTAAGAGTATTTAAGTCCAAAGGTGAGCTGTAAGTGGCAACCTACTGCTTGAGAAACGCTTAACAGAAGATTCTGACTCTTAAAACTTCACACTGACCTTTCCTTAACATTATGAGAGTCATCACAAAATGATCCAATATGTAAAGAATAGCTACAGAGTGATCTGAAATTAGGTTACGTCTCACAAGTAGTTCCATAAAGCAGGCTTAATGGGTTAGTTTCACTTCAAAATGAAATATCTGTCATCATCTACCCTCATGTCATTCCCAGCCAGCATAGCTTGCTTTCTTGCGTTAAACACCAAATAAGATAAACTGAAAGTGAGAGCAGGGACAGTCAAAGTCACCATCAATTTTAACAGAATGAAAAAGATACGATTTTGTATTTTTATTATTTGTCTTAATCATTTTTACATCATCTTTGCTGTCATCTACTGCTCTCATGAGGTTAATCTTTTAAAACATTCACAGTTGAATAAATCTTCTCTTTAGTTAGTATCAAAGAATTATTCCTTTGGTACAGTTCATCAATTCGGTTGTGTAGTTTTTTTATTTATTTAGACCAGGGGTGCCCAATCTTTATCCAAAAAACAAATATCACTGAGAGCTATGGGCCAAAGGTATTTATACCAAACTACATTACATTAAAGTTCATTCATTCATTTTCTTTTTGGCTTAGTCCCTTTATTAATCTGGGGTCACCACAGGGGAATGAACCACCAACTTATCCAGCATATGTTTAACGCAGCGGATGCCCTTTCAGCTGCAACCCATCACTGGGAAACCACCACACACACTCATTCACTCACATATACTAATATAGCTTACCCAATATAGCTTACCCAATTCACCTGTAGCCCATGTCTTTAGACTTGTGGGGGAAACCAGAGGACCCAGAGGAAACTCACGCGAACACGGAGAGAACATGCAAACTCCACACAGAAATGACCTTCTTGCTGTGAGGCAGTTGTGCTACCCTCTGCGCTACCGTGACGCCCTACATTAAAGTTACCATGGGTTATTTCCTAATTTATTTCAGAATATTTCAAAATAAATAAAAAATGATACTTTAAATTGTATTATCTAATGCAGTATAACTTTTTAAAATAAAATAAAAACAAACAATTACATTTATAACATAGTGGAGTTCAAGGCTGAATACACTGGTCATGAAGAAACTGCCTTTGACTTGATTTGCTTGCCAAATTCTATGCAATGGTGTGTGACTATATATATATATATATATATATATATATATATATATATATATATATATATATATATATATATATATATATATATATATATATATATATAAACATTTAGACAAAATCTGATTAATATACACCATTTAATTGAACCATTTAATTTTTTTGGCTTTTAACAATAACAATAAAACAAAAAACAAAGGGTTACATTACAATTTGATCTCTACAGTCATCCCCATCATTCTTCCTCTCTTCTCAAATGGGATGGTGGGCCAAACAAACCATGGGCCAACTAGTTTGAGCATCTCTGTTTTAGACAAATTTCTGTTCTTTTTTATTTTACTTTTGGTTTCTTTAAAAGAGGAGAGAGGAGCTCTGCAATAATCAACACACTGAATAATCTACACCTATATTCACCTTAAACACACACATTAGTCCCCTTTTTATTTTTTTTCCCCAATTTCTGTTAAACGGAGAGAAGATTTTTTTCAACTAATTTCTGAACACAATAGTTTTAATAACTCATTTTTAATAACAGATTTTTTTATCGTTGTCATGATGACAGTAAATTATATTTTACTAGAAATTTTCCAAGACACTTCTATACAGCTTAAAGTGACATTTAAAGGCTTAACTAGGTTAATTAGGTTAACTAGGCAAGTTAGAGTAATTAGGCAAGTTATTGTATAATGATGATTTGTTCTGTAGACTATCAAGAAATATATAGCTTAAAGTGGCTAATAATTTTGACCTAAAATGTTTTTTTTAAAAAAGAAAAACTGCTTTTATCCTAGCCAAAATAAAACAAATAAGACTTTCTCCAGAAAAAAAAGTATTATCAGACATACTGTGAAAATTTCCTTGCTCCGTTATACATCATTTTGGAAAATTAAAAAAAAGAACAAAAAATTAAAAGGGGGGCTAATAATTTTGACTTCAACTGTATGTATATATATATATATATATATATATATATATATATATATATATATATATATATATAGATATATATATATGATGTTATGTGAGAACTTCCTGACCTGGGAGCTACAGTATACATGTCGTATATACAGATTATTGAAGGTTTAAAGCAATGTGTTTGCTACTTTTGTACTATTTGTCTTAAGTAAAATCACTGTCTATTTAGACAATCTCCTTTTCCTTTTCTTCAATTTGTTCAAAATAATGAACACTTTCTCTCATTGCGTGATTTATTGTGACTAATTTTAATTCAACAATTTGTTTTTTTTTAAGTGAATTAATTAAACTAAAAAGTAACTTATTTTGTACTTATTTGTATTATTATTACTAAGTACTTATTTTAAAGTAATGTTACTTTTATTACGTAACTTACGTTACTTGTAATGCGTTATTGAATTCAGTTCATCTTTATTTAAATAGAGCTTTTACAATGTGGATCATGTCAAAGCAGCTTAGCATAGAAGTTCTAGTACTGTAAATTGAAACTGTCAGTCCATTACCCCAACACTGTTTGTGACACTCACAGATCTTGCAAAAACTGTACAATAGTTCCTCAGAACAGTTTGCAGTTTAAAAACTGGCTTTCAAATGAACTCTTCAGGCATTTCACACCACCAGCAACATGTTGTGTCAAACAACACCCTGTAACCATGTTAAAATTAAAGCACATCCTCTTGCGGCTAACTGCTTTATTGCCAGTTAATTCTCGTAAAGTGGGCTTAAGTGTGCCATCAGTTCAGTTCTTCCTGAAGCGGATCTCTCAGAGCTGAGCGCAAGAAAGGAATCCAGTCAACTCTGTAAAACGGGAACAATATAACACTATGCCAAAACATAAGCAGAGCACATCCCTTTTCCCCTAGCAAATAATTGGTCTGTCCTCATCAATCATTTTTGGGATGCTGTGTTTGACGGAGTCCTGCTGTTTGAATGGTGTTAACTGAGACACTCTGCCCTGTTCCTGACCCTGATATAAATCAGAGCCCCTAGCACAGGTTACACAGTCACACACTGCAATGAGTCAATAAACATCTGCATCGCTCAGAGCTCTTATCAACCTCTCTGTGGCTTGCAGCACAAAACTTCTTCTACTCGTTGCAATCTAACCACGTCAAGAATGCTTTTGACAGCGTTTGCTTCCAGGCTGTTTATTTGACGGACAACTGCTCTTTTAACATTGTAGCTTTGTCCGCAGGCAAGTCAGCACCAGCCATGCTCAGAGATCACACCGGTCTCATTCTATAACAACAATAAGCATGGTTTCTAAAGGCATTATGACCGTGATGAATGGGACAGCTTTGATTGTACGTTTGTATGCGTGTGTATGTGTCACCCGCATGTTGCTCTCTCCAGTTTACATTACCTACCTTGGCATGAACATGCATAACTGTAGGTCGCTGTATAATAAAGCCATTCCTTGTTCTCTCATGCAGGTGGGAGTTTGGTGGTGGCCGAGGAGTCAGATCGGAGCAATGCCTTCCATGCCATCAGTCACCAGCGAGCCATGTCAAAGGAGACGCTGGCAGGTGTGTACTGTGTAAACGGGCGAATTCTTTGCTCGGACATCTACTGAATCAAGTAACCAGGCGATGCTCTAATTACTCTGTAAACCATCCTTTCATTTACCATCCACCTTTGCTTTGTTTGCTCAGGTGCTTGTATGGGTTGTGATGTCTCTGCTGCCCCTAGTGGCAGGGGGCAGGTCACGTTTTCGAGCAGAATCAGAAGCTGCGGTGGGATTTGGTGCCGCAGGAGTTGAGGATCCACCCTTGGAGGCTTTTCCAGATGTTGAAGAAGAGCTCGAGGAGGGCAGTGACTCCCCGTGGCATGGTCTCTTTGGTGAGTTAAATGTCTGGGAATGATTTCTACAGCAAATAAATCGACAATGAATTATTCAAGTCTGAGCAGGTGATAAACATCTCTTCTGTCCGTTTCCGCCTCTTCCGCAGAGCCATCTGTTCTCATTGAGGACGACCAGCAGCCAGCACGATGGGAACGTTCTCCTCGCTCACCGGATACCTCGGACATACAGACCAAAGGTGCACGCAAGAAAAAGAAGAAAAAAGAGAAGGAGGAAAAGAAGAAGAAAGATAAAAGCAGTAGAGGAAGGCACAGCAGTCGGGACTGCCGTGTTGAGAAACGTGAGATGCGTGTACGGGACCTTGATATGGGTTTTGAATCGGATGAGATCATCCTCTTTAAGTTCTGCGTGGGCTCCTGCCAGAGGTCTCGGGGGAACTATGACTTAGCTCTACGTGCTTTGCTGGCCAACGGTAGTCTGCCTAAGCGCACCGCCAGGAAGGTAAGCGCGCACCCTTGCTGCCGCCCCACAGGCTATGAACCGGTCTCCTTTATGGATGCTACCACAACCTGGAGAACCATCAAGTCACTCTCCGCATCAGACTGTGAATGCGTGGGATGAGGCGTGCTGAAAGAGTGGAGGGGGAGCATGACCTGAAAAAATGGTGCAACGGTCAACAAGGGGAACGGAGGAACCGGGAAGCCTCCTGGGCCATGGCTGCAGAACAAGGTCGGGCTGGGTTGGCCGTGGTGTTATGCTGTGAGGGATTTTGGTTTTGGCTGTGAGTGATTCACAACAGCCTGCACATACAAACTTTCATCACACCAAACCTCAAAAGAAAGCTTAAATGGAGTCAGAATACGCGAAAGACTCAATGTGGAGAAAGTTTGAGGATGGAAGAATGGCAACGTTGGATCGTCCATCTGAATGGCTCTATAAACAAAAACTACATGTTATAACTCGACACGCATTTGCTTACCAGGAGTTTCATCAGACTTGGATAAAGCATGAAATCCTTTTTCATTTGTCAGCCATTTGTTGATCCTGGATGTCAGTGCCCATTTTCCTGGCCTTCGGTCTGGCATGTTATTTGTTTCAGCCAGACTAGCAACATTTGGATCGTTCATTATTATCAGCACATTATTGCTGCAATTACAATGTAATTGCACAAACATATGTGGAGTATTATTAAAAGTTTAGCCCACAGAAAACACAAAGGCCAGTTAGTATTACCTTTCAGCTGGAAGGTTGAACTTAGTTGCTGTAGGATTTTCATTTCTCAGGTTTTTTAAAGGACTGATATATATAAACTATTTTTCTATCTTACATTTTTAATCCTTTTTAATATCATAAAGTAAAGGGTTTTAAAAGGGTTAGTGTTCAACAAGGCCAGTTTTTATATAGAAATGAGAATATAAAGTGAATATAAATAAATATTGTTAAATATACTTAACCACAGGGACTGTCTAGTCCAGTTGAAAATCCAGTAGTTTTCCCCCCAATGTATTTATGCTGGTACATCAAATATTAATAGATAAACTACAAATAATTTGATGCCGGTCTAAAGGCTGCATAAAAGGTGCATAAAATACAAGTTCTTTGTTCATATATTATGTTTTCACTAAAATGATGAATCTGCCATAGTTATGGCCTTACAGCAGGGGTGTCAAAACTCCTTCAGAGTTTAGCTTCAACTTCCTTTAACACACATGCCTGGATGTTTCTAGTACACCTAGGCTGTTTCTTTATTCCAAGAATGCAGGGAACGTATTTGCGTTTTTGTGAAGACTGGTCTTGCTAGGTCACCTAGGAAAAATGAACTCAGAAGATCCGCGAGGACAGAGAATGCGTCCTGTGAGAAATGAGATGCTGCGTCCTTCCTGATGGTCACGTGACCTTCACGCGTGTTTAACTGAAAAATTATTTAAACATTACAGCATTCACACAATGATTTATTGCTTTTACCCTTTTCACAATAAATACTATGCGTGAAGACCTTACAAATATACATTGCACAATACAAATAAAACAGATTTGATACAAATTTAAGCAAATAAACACTTAATGTGTACACAAGGGAATGTGTACTTTCACTGTTTCATTTAGGGAAACTCCTAAGGTAAATAAGTTATATCACTGAACCTTAATAATAAATCTACATAATATGCTGCGCTTCCCACCTCCAGTCGCAATGGCTTCTGGGACTTCAAAAGCGAGTTCGGTACTCAAGTCTGCATCGATGCATCCTTGATACCAAGAACACATCCGGGAACTTTCACGTGTCCTCTGTTCTTGCGGTCTTGAGTTTTGGAACTGAACTTGGCTGTTGATGATGACGTTGCACTAGAACACGAGGACACAAGACCGCTGAAGAATGTAAATTGAGAAACTGCAACTGAAAGAGCTTGATTAGCTTGATCAGGTGTGCTTAATTGGGATTACTAAAATATGCAGGACGCCGCCCCTCCAGGACCGAGTTTGGACACCCCTGCCTTACAGGGTTTTCCCCCCATCTACAGCAACAATAACAAAAATAGCATAATGTGATGTCTACCAGATTGTGCTCATTAATGTTCTCTTTTATCAACACAGATGATGACCACAATGCATTTGCCATTGTTTATCTTATTGTTACCAAATGGATGCTATGCATCCTGTATCATTTACTGTACACCTAACAGATATCATATTTATTTTTGCATTTAAATTATTTATTTATTACTATGTCCACACAAGTGTCTTGTGATAATATTTATTGTTCATACCTTGGCCTGTGCTCTGCAATCTGTCATCTCACGATGAACTAGTGTGAATAACAACAAGGTTTTTATAGGAGTAAAGGTCAGTAATTGTGGTGAAAAATTAGCTATTTAATCCAATGATTTCATTGAATATGAAAGGCCTTTTGGATAACTTAGTCATCATGTGACAAGGGAATTCTTCGGGTGCTTTTTCTGAGTTCTCCAAGGGTTATAAAACTCATAGAGCACTTACTGGGAAGTTTCATATTCAATTTATGAAAAGGAAATTAAAATAGTTTTCTTCCAAAACACCAAGAATGAGGGGGAGATGGATTGTGTTTCGACTAGTCCATCTGTCTGCCCAATTTGCTGACCTTAAGAACCTTGATGTTGTATTCAGTTTCAATATTAAAAGCTGCTCCATGAGGACATTTAAAAACATTGCTGATAACAATAAATTGCTTTGCTTCAGTATTTAACGTTTTATTTATCATCTGTTTTTGGCAAAGTTACTCTTTATTTTTGTACTTTGTATTTTCTGTATAGGAATAAAGCTCTTTATATATAAACATTGCAAATTATTATCATCCTTTACTGACAGTATGTGCAACAAGAAACACAAAATGTCAAATCTTTCTGCAAGTTTGCTTTACTATGCATTCTTTGTTTAAAAAAAAACATATTAATGAAAATGATAGCTCTGTGTGTTATGTTCATCTGCACCACAGCCATTGACCTCGTGTCTCAGTTCAGCTAATGGCAATCATCAGGTAGTCAGGTAGACTGCTTGGAGACATGTATGTACATTATAGCACCATTAGGCCCTAGGTGAACCTCTCATCTGCTAAAGTGCAAAGAACGTTTCCATCTGTTGTCGAGCTGCTAATGAGCGCACCCCTCGCAGACCAGCCTGGCACTGGCTTAGGGGCCTCGATCTGTGCGGTGAGTCTGCACCTCTCACACCGTGGGTGAACTTAATTAACAGGAGATTGGAACCTCTTCTGAAATGTTAAGGGATAGCTGCACTGCTTGGTCCAGATGGCGGCAACAGTGTGGTCACAATGGGTTAGAACGAACTCGTCTTTGAGCCTCATATAAGGAATACTTAATGATGGGCCGCTGAATTATTATGAAATAATATGAAATTATTTATGAAAGTCATAATAAATTCATACAACTTTTTTATATTTTGCATAGAAGACAGCTTGATGTTGACCATGAAAGGGGTCACAAATTATACTGTCAGGTCCAAAAATGTTAACAGAAGTTACAAAGAAGTAATCCACACATCATAATTAAGAGTCTTGTGTGAAAAACAGACTAGCAATGTGGCTTTTGTGAGATGCTATTTGGGAGTGAAGCGAAGTAAGAGTCAAAATCCATCCTCAAAGTGGTTTTGTACTAAGGAATTTTAGACCACAACAACATTTCAGAAATTTTACAATGTGACCTGTGCTGGAATGCTGCTGATGATTATAATGCTAGAATTCATTAAGTAAATGTGTTTCCATGTGTGCTTCCATTATGCTATACTCCAAAATGAGCATAAAAATAGGTGAATGGAAACACATTTGTATAAATTACAGATGTGCATGTGGAAAGTATTCATAGCGCTTCACTTTTTCCACATTTTTTTATGTTACAGCTTTATTCCCAAATGGATTAAATTCATTTATTTCCTCAAAATTCTACACACAATACTCCATAATGACAATGTGAAAAAATAGTTTTTGAAATTGTTGCAAATTTATTAAAAATAAAAAACCTGAAAAATCACATGTACAGAAGTATTCACACCCTTTGCCATGAAGCTCTAAATTGAGCTCAGGTACATTCTGTTTCCATTGATCATTCTTGAGATGTTTCAGCAGCTTAATTGGAGTTCACTTGTGGTAAATTCAGTTGATTGGACATGATTTGAAAAGGCACCTGTCTATATATATATAAGGTCCCAGGGTAATAGTACATGTCAAAGCGCAAACCAAACATGAAGACAAAGGAATTGTCTGTAGACCTCCGAGACAGGATTGTCTCAATGCACAAGACTGGGGAAGGTTACAAAAAAATTTCAGCTGCTCTGAAAGTTCCAATCAGCACAGTGGCCTCCATCATCCGTAAGAGGAAGATGTTTGGAACCACATGGACCTAGAGCTTCCTACAGCTGGCCGGCCATCTAAGCTAAGTGATCGGGGGAGAAGGGCCTTAGTCAGGGAGGTGATCAATAACCTGATGGTCACTCTGTCTGAGCTCCTGTGTTCTTTTGTGGAGAGAGGAGAACCTTACAGAAATACAACCATCTGTGCAGCAATCCACCAATCAGGCCTGTATGGTAGAGTGGCCAGACAGAAGCCACTCCCCGCCTGGAATTTTTCAAAAAGCATCTGAAGGACTCTCAGACCAAAAGAAAAAATTCTCCGGTCTGATAAGACTAAAACTGAAGTCTTTAGAGTGCATGCCAGGCATTAGGTTTGGAGAAAACCAGGCATCACTCATCACCAGGCTAATACCATCTCCACAGTGAAGCATGGTGGTGGCAGCATCATGCTGTGAGGAGATTTTTCAGCAGCAGAAACTGGAAGACTAGTCAGGATAGAGGGAAAGATGAATGCAGCAATGTACAGAGACATCCTGAATGAAAACCTGCTTCAGAGTGCTCTTGACCTCAGACTGGGCGACGGTTTATCTTCCAGCAGAACAATGACCCAAATCACACTGCCAAAATATCAATGGAGTGGCTTCACAACAACTCGGTGAATGTCCTCAAGTGGCCCAGCCAGAGCCCAGATCTAAATCCCATTGAACATCTCTGGAGAAATCTGAAAATGGTTGTACGACATCGCTCCTCATCCAACCTGATAGAGCTTGAGAGGTACTGTAAACAGGAATGGGCAAAAATTCCAAGCTTGTGGCATCATATAAAAAAAATAGTTAAGGCTGTAATTGCTGCCAAATGTGCATCAACAAAGTATTGAGCAAAAGCTATCAATACTTATGTACAAGTGATTTTTCAGGTTTTTTATTTTTATTAAATTTGCAACAATTTCAAGAAATCTTTTTCCACATTGTAATTATGGGGTGTTGTGTGTAGAATTTTGAGAAAATAAATTAATTTAATCCATTTTGGAATAAGGCAGTAACATAAATAAATGTGGAAAAAGTGAAGTGATATTAATACTTTTCCGGATGCACTGCACACATGAAAAAAGGCATAGGCTATATCATGTTAAATAAATAATTAGGCCTAATTGTCAACATTACTCACCTACATGGTATTTAAAAACTGCTATCAAACAAATGAAAATGAACGGAGACCAGTTTGATTTCACAACCACACTTAAAATAGACATGTTGAGACCAAGATCTCCATTTGTGTAATAATGAAACACTGGGACTGGTGTGATCTGGCTAGGCGATGTCCTTTAATGTCACTGAGGTAAGAAACAAGGAAAAGTTGGTTTTATATCCACACATTCAGACTTTTTCCATAATAATATAATTTCAGAAAAGTATTTTTTGCTAATTCTCGTTCTCATAAAATCATATTAGCAACAAATGACTATCGAAGTACAACATTGATCACAATAAAAAAAAATGTGCTAATGTTGATTCAAGCACACTTACATGTGATTTCAGACCGTATATTATAAGTGGTAAACAAATGGGAGCATGTCACAAGTTGTCACTGAACTAATGTGCGAATATAAAACCAACTTTACCTCAATGAGGTAAGATGACTGTATAATGGAATTGAACTTTAAGATGACACAAAGACATATTCATATTCACGCTGGTGCTCCTATTCCAACTGTGTACATATATAAAAATTAATCAGTCAGCATTGGTTGACTTGAGACGTGATTGTGAATCGTTCTGATCGACTTTACCTCACTGACTCGGAAACTCGATCACCGGTCACCGCTGATGAAGATGATTGGTGTGGTGTACACGTTGATGCTGGTATTTCTTTGTTTTTGTCACGTTAAGTTTTAGGTGCTGTTTTTAGCAATTTTGAGGATGGACAGCATTAAGAAAGAAAGAATATTCGTGACAGGAGCTAAGATTCTACAGATATGTTGTAGGTAACAGCTAGTAGCCTATCTTGAGTTGTTTTTCTAGACGTTTAGAAGATGAAATATGTTTTTAATCCTTTACTCGAAGCGTGCTTTTTAAAAACTGTGCTGACATCTGCTGGTCAATATAAGACACGACATATTAGTCAACTGCGATATGTACAGTAGGTAGGGGGGAGTGGGGACAGTTGCAACACCTTTTGCATTTCCTTCAGTTTTTTGGAAACCCAAAATGTTTATATAATATACCCACATCTATTGAAACCCACATTGCTATACTATGTGTACATGTGAAAAAATATGCAGAATTTAAACTTGAACAGACAAAGTCAAACTTTGCAACTGACCCCGAGCAGGGGGACGGTTGCAACAACCTGAAGGGACAGTTGCATTAGAATGTAATAATAATAAAGAATTCTAAAACATCAGGTTGGATTTTATTTTTTATTTATTTATTTTTGTGTAAACAGACTAAATGTAAGTTGGTAAAACTGGTAAATATGTTAAAGTGGCCATATAAATACAGACTATTAAAAGAACAATCAACGGCCAATTATCAGACAAAATATATTTTTGACTTAAAATCTAGACTAAACCTTTACTAAACTACTTCTTAGAACTTTTTTCCAAATTAAATTACATTGAAACTGCTAAAAATAAAATTGTACATTGTTATTATGGCAAGCTTTTGAACGAATGTTGTCATTGGGGACAGATGCAACAGCATGTTGCAACTCTGTCAACCCTAATTAAACTGTCTATGCTAGGGAGATACAATAGCTTTAATGCTTGATGGATATACTGATTTAAATTGAATGAATAATGTTTCACAAAAACAGATTAGACAGCATGAGAATTTTTCTAAACATTAAAAAATGTTTTTTTTAATCTAAAAATCGAGTTGTACACTGAAGGAATGGTCACATATGGCTGATTTCTTTCAAATTGAAGAAGTGCCTAACTGAGAAAATATCTTATAATTGAATATCATCACTCTAGCTCATTCCTGAATGGAGGAATAAGTCTTGTTGCAACCGTCCCCACTTCCCCCTACTTATAATTTTATTGTGTAGGTCTAATGTTCAGAAGAAATGTTCTCAGTGCATAAAAAAAAAGTTTAAAAACAATCAGAAAAAAAAATTATGTGGTTGATTCAAAAGTTTAGAACTCCCATACTATATTTAAAATAATAAAACGAATACTGTACTCTAACATTCACATACCTGAGAAAAAACAGTCCTCTAATATTTATTAAATAAATAAATAAAATTCCTATATTCGCTTACGTTTTCCAAAATTATAAACTGTAACATTCCTCTGAAATTTGCAAGTCCGTGAGAAAATATAAAATAAAAAAATTATAACATCGAGAGAACAATTAAATGTAACGTTTGAATATTGTTCTCAAATTTGGAATGATCCTTAAACACCCACATAAACAAGAAACTAAGTTCTTAAAACAAAATTAAATCTTATGAGAAATTTTAATAAAATAAAATAAATGTCATGAGAACATTCATAATGTTTTTAAAAAATTATAGAATGGATTATTACAAAAAAAAACTTAGTGTAGTGAAAACATTCAAACATAATATTCTCATGGTGTTTTCAAATATATAATGGGCTGCTTTTTAAATGTTCATATTGAAAATTGTTCTTAATATAGAACATTCTTAAATGGTAAGTGGAAAATGGGAATTGAACATTGTACATTTTCCTAAGTGTGGAATGTTTCTCAAATGTTCACATAATCAAGAAGAAATTTAAAAGGAAAAAATAACATTTTGTTTTCAAAACTTAATGAGAATAATGATAAAAAATAAATAAGACTTTATTTTGAGAGTCCCTATTGAACATTCTGTTGACTAAAAGTTCCATTGCAACTACATGCCAATTAATTCTCATTTGAGTATTAGTAGACTGTCTGCATAATATCTGCTGATACTGCTCCTTAAACATATTTAACTGACTATCACAAACCCTAACCTCAACCTGACAGTCTACTTATAATCTAATGTAAATTTGTTGGCATGTACTGTAGATGCAATGTAACTTAAATTCAACAAAATGTGGACCGTCAAAATAAAGTGATACCAAAAAATATAATATTTTTTTAGCCACATAAAATAAGACCAGGTCTATAACATACTATATCTGTGAGTTATTATCAGCTGGGCATTCATCACATATTTAGAATTTAGATTAGCAAAACGACTTAAATGACATAATAAGACTTTACAAACAACGCATACATAATAAACTCCTAAAATCAGCTTCTACTTCTATTACTGTACACTCACAGAAGTAAAGGTATGGGAGCTGTCCATGGGGCAGTACTTTTTCAAGAGGAACTAATTTGTAACCAAACAATCCATTGATACCTCAAAGTTATAAAATATCCAAATGTATCTTTGAGGTGCTAGTATGGACCCTTTATACAAATATGTGTCTTTATAAATGGTACTGCCCTAATGACAGCCCCGTACATTTATTTCTGACAGTGTAATAGCCAGAAATAACAATAGCCAATACTCTACATATAAACAACAACTTTAAGGAAAAACAATCATTTCGGTGACCTCTGTGACATTTAACAGTAAGTGTTCTTCATGTCTCATTCAGCAAGACAGTCATTTCACATCCTGCCAGATACAGTAGCCAAGAGAAACATGTTTGACTAGACAGCAGCAGAAAAATCAATACACATATTGACTGCAAGGCTTCCATTTGTGTTAATGAAGGGTCATAAAAATATACCATCATGCTTCAAAAAGCCGCAAAAAAGTTCCATAGAAGCAGTTCACACAGCTATCTCCTCCAAGCATCAGAGTGACACTTACATAATTTACATCAGAGGCATGTAAAAGCAAAATGCAAGAATATTATTAAATATTTTAATCCCTAAAATAAATTATTCCTTTTGCCTTACTTTACTCACATTCGTGTTGTCATAAATCTTGAAGTCAATTGGGGAAAAAGAAGAAGAAGAGGGGGGAAAAGCTAATCTTGCATATTCCCATGTAATGAAAGTGATTGTGACGTGTTTTACCACACAGCTCTCAGATCAATAGACAAGACCTCCATTTGTGTGTTAATGAAGGCCTGGGATCGGTGTGATCTGTAAGGTAAGGTATAATTTTCCTCCAAAATCGTTAAAGCACAAAATGACACAGTAGTGTCACTGTAATTCCACAAAGAATCAATGTGGCACAGTAATTTAGCCCTACACTGCCACCTGTTGGCTATTGCTGGCACATAATCACTGTAAACGATCTAAATAAGTTTTAAGTTTGTATTTTTCCCCCACGATACTCTTGAGGGTTCCACCTGATTTGACAGTTGCAAAATGGTGGACGGCTTACGTGTATTACAAACTAATAATGAATAAATACAGTAAGGGCACCCTTAAGAAAATTGATTACAACTTATTACAAATACAGTGCACAAAAAAATTATTTTATATTAACCATGTTTAACAAAAAATTGTATTTAGAATATATAAATAAGGAATAGTAGCATTTTGGTTAAAACCATATTTATATATGGGTTATATCCCTGCTGAAAAATCCAGCTTAAACCAGCCTAGGCTGGTTGGCTGGTTTTAGCTGGTTGACCAGCCTGGTTTTAGAGGGGTTTTTGCCATTTCCAGGCTGGTTTCCAGCCATTTCCAGCCTGGTCTTAGCTGGTCAAGCTGGAAAATGACCAGCTAAATCCAGCTAAAACCAGCTTGACCAGCCTGGTTTAAGCTGGACATAGCTGGTTTTGGCTGGGCTTCCAGCCTGGCAAGGTGGTCAAGCTGGTTTTAGCTGGTCATTTTCCAGCCTGACCAGCTAAGACCAAGCTGGAAATGGCTGGAAACCAGCCTGAAAGTGGCCAAACCCCCTCTAAAACCAGGCTGGTCAACCAGCTAAAACCAGCCAACCAGCCTAGGCTGGTTTAAGCAGTTTTTTTTTTTCAGTAGGGATTTGATTTTGTTTAGTATTTGTAAATTTCCTTCGGCTTAATCCCTTTGTTCATCAGGGGTCACCACTGCAGAATGAACAGCCAACTTATCCAGCATATGTTTTACAGCGGATGCCCTTCCAGCTGCAACCCAGTAATGGAAAACAGCCACAGTCATACACTACGGCCAATCTAGCCTATTCAATTCACCTGCACTGCATGTCTTTGGACTGTGGGGCAAACTGGAGCACATGAAGGAAACTCATGCGAACACCAGGAGAATATGCAAACTCAGCTGGGACTCGAACCACCGACCTTCTTGCTTTGAGGCAACAGTGCTTTTCAATAGTTCACACTTTGATATTGCTTGACAATAGCAGGTTTGGCATGCTGTCTCGGGAGAGGACCCTGAGCTTGTGGATAATTGAGCCCAGGGCTCCCGCCTGGTCGATGAGCATGTGAAGGGGTATGAGATCAGGAATTTCTCGAGAGGTCCCCTTGGTAAAGGAGGAAAGGAGGAGATGGGGTGGATGGGGGGATTCTTCAAAAAAACGAAGATGAGGGAGTAATGCTAGTCGGGTTATAGTGAGTTCTGAATGATCTGATTGGCTCATTAATGATTACAGATGAGAGATTAGCTGCGATCAATCATATCATGTGCTCATCTCGAAATTAGTTTGTGAAACTTCACCTAAACGTTTTGTATAACTAATTTATGGACCTGGTGCAGTTGCAAGCAGAGCTGCATGCAATGCCTTTAATGTCCATACCTAATTCTACCTCTCACAGTGACGCCCCTAAAGCTCCATTGATTGCATTGTGTCTGATATTGCAAGTCTGAAATATGCAGGCTCAGCTTGCAAATCCAAGTCTGCATCCAGATACTATTGAATTTATGAGCATTATGTGACAGATACTAAATAAATCCTTTTAATGATCTTCTTAACTTATAAGTATTAACATTTTGCATATTTTGTAAGGTGTATGCAAACCTATAAATCATTTAAGTCGTGCAACTGCCAGTTTCTATAATCTGTGACACTAATATTCAAATGAATCTCTTTGGTTATCTAAATAATTTTCAGATGTAATTATAATTTACCACTTATGTAAAATGTAAAGACAAGGTTGGAACGTATTACAGTATAGAGTATTAGAGTATAACAGAAGAGTGTGCTATATGAAGTAAATACAGTGTGATCTTTATGGATAGCTCTGCCTCAGCTTTTTAACACCCACATTGAGTTTTTCCCCAGCTTCCTGACAAAATGTACTGATTTTAAAGGAAAAACTGCTGCATGCTAATGGATTTAAATATTTAATGTGCATGTTGGCGTGATATGAGGCCGCCACTCTGTTTACAGTAGGTAGCGTCCTTTGAACAAAGCAAGGGCTTTGTATTTCATTGTAAATTACACAGTATTTAACTGTAATTTGAACTGTATTAACCAGTATGTTACTGTATTTTAAAGCTACATTGTGGGAAATTATCCTATAGGTGCCAATAATATACAGTATTTTCAATTAACTGTAAATCGAAAAACAGTACATAATAAATCCTGACCAAAGGTATTCATTTCTGCTTGGAGGAAGAAGAAACCCAGGACACTGGGTGACATCTGAAAAGGTGTATGCAAATACTCTTATGCTTCTTAACATACTTTATATTCTTGGTTTAGTTAATGAAAACAAATAAAAACAATTGGTAATATGCTTTAAATAATAATAGTAAGGGTGGCACGGTGGCTCAGTGGTTAGCACCGTCGTCTCACAACAAGAAGGTTTCTGGTTTGAGTCCAGGCTGGACCATTTGGCATTTCTGTGTGGAGTTTGCACGTTCTCCTCGTGATCATGTGGGTTTCCTCTGGGTGCTCCAGTTTCCCCCACAGTCCAAAGACATGTGGTATAGGTAAATTGGATTAACTAAATTGCCCGTTGTGTTTGAGTGTGTGTGAATGAGAGCATGGGAGTTTCAAAGTGCTGGGTCACGGTTGGAAGGGCATCCGCTGCGTAAAACATGTGCCGGAATAGTTGCCGGTTCATTCCACTGTGGCAACCCCTGATAATCAGGAACTAAGCCGAAGGAGAATAAATAAATGACCGAAAAATTATAGTAAAAATAATAGCCTATGCCAGGGCCAGACAGAATCTGTTGCCCTTTTTATAAAAAAAAATTCTATGCATAATTTTGTTTAAATAAAAGTCTTCAGATTTATGTGGAATCATCAATTTGAGAGTGTAGGGTCTGAAAATCTAACACATAAAACAATATATATATATATATATATATATATATATATATATGTTATGTAAGGTTTACAATCAAAATCCAATTACAATTCAAATAATACATCCATAAATAATACAGTTTTTAATAATAATAAAAAAAACATTTTAAGGTATTTAATATTAATAATATTAACATTAGGCATCCGCTGTGTAAACATGCTGGATAAGTTGGCGGTTCATTCTATTGTGGCGACCCCAGATTAATAAAGGGACTAAGCCGAAAAAGAAAATGAATGAATGAATATTAAGATTAATATTATTAGCACCTTAAAAATATATATATATTTTTTTGATTGTCTATAGAACAAACCACTGTTATACAATGACTTGCATAATTACCCTAATTTGCCAAAATAACCTAGTTAAGCCTTCAAATGTCACTAAGCTGAATACTAGTAAATGAAAAATATCTAGTAAAATTTTATTTACTGTCATCATGACAAAGATAAAATAAATCAGCTATTAGAAATGAGTTACTGAAACTATGTTTAGAAATGTGTTGAAAAATTTTTTTCTTCGTAAAACAGAAATTACATACAGGGGAAAAATATACAGGGTGGCTAATTAATCTGGATGGCTAATAATGCTGACTTCAACTCTATACATACAATAGGTTGATGGCTTTAACTATCAAAACATTAATATAAATACATGCATGAGTAATTTAGGATAATATATAAAAATAAATATTGTATAATAATTTATATATGGTATAATTTATTGTGCTTTAATTTAGTCATACTCAGATAAATCAAAGTAATTTTAATATTAACAAATATTTATAAAGTAACTAAATCTTCAAAAGATGCATGGCTTATATGTACATGTAGATCATTTGAGGGTGAAATTCTGTTACATGAAATTCATTTTTGTTATTGTAACTGAAAGCAAGGGCCATAGATTAGCTCTTGCCAAGAGTTTTGTGCTTTTAAAACCACGAATAAAGTACTTAATAATATAAAATAAACACTTAATAATACAAATAACAATCCCGTCCCATGCTGCAAAATTCAGATAATTTACATGTTTTTATTGCAGTCTGGCTTTGAGGAGGAATGAATGTAGAGATATTTAGAGAGGTGCGTGACACAATTTAACTGTTTTATCCTGATTATTGTTTTTCATAATCATGGAGACCAAAATAGAAACCGAATTTTGACTCAATTCAGTCTTGGTTAATAGTATTATGGTGAACTCATAGCAAACTTGACTTTATGCACAAGTAGGTTGCTAATGGTTTATGAAGCATTATTTCATTTTGAAGTCGATTAAATTATTGGTAGGGACATTTCAGTAATTGGTGGATGTTGGTGGGGACATGTCCCGTCCGTCCATGCCAATTCTACGCCCTTGACCTGACTATAAATACATTTTCCAGCTGCATTTCTTTTTTTAAGAATTCAAGGATTTTAGGATTGCTGAAGTAAACATTTATAGGTCAGTTGTACTCTTGGATGTGATAAAAATAAAGTGCACCTTTAATAAATTATTCACAGTTTTACAAGTAAAACCCAGCATGCAACATGGCACAGCAGTGAAGAAAAAGCATCAAATCCTTTACCACACATCAAACACATTCATGTCAAAACATAGACATTACAAGTGCCTCCTTTTATGGTTTAATCCTAAAATCGGATCATTCCAGTTCAAAATTAAGTAAATTCACAGAATTATTTGTGAATGTAAACTAAAGCAGAAATGAGAAAAGTCTCTTTTTTTCTCACAGTGCTTCACATAATGAATCTAAATTGACATCCAGGTCATTGTCTCATGCACTTTTCTGATAGGCAAGAACTAGGTGTACTGAAAGTGCAGGTCACTATTTCAGCTTTATTCTCTAATATTTGTGTGGCTGGCAATGCCATAACAGTCTTGACGATGACTTTGGGACTTGATGTTGCTTCATCTTCATCAAAACCCATCACAGTGTTTTGCTCGACGCTGAAAGGATGAAATTGAGCGAGAGCTGTATCAAAGTCCCACGCCTGACGAAGGGTTAAGTCCACATAAGATTTAGTGTTCATGCAGGTCTGTTTACCCACGTCATTTCTACAGATGGCCGTGCGTAGTGACGCATAACTTGTGCAGTTGCTTTGTACCAACGATGGAGGTGAGTGTTGACCATCCGTCCAACCCAAAACACGACTGTGATCTCCTTTCCTGTGTCTGATGGTACGCTTTAGTCTTGCACTGCCTTTTGTTAACAAATTTTTCCTGCACAGAATATAAACCCATGGATCCAGGATGGGGTTGAAGGAGGCGAATCGTATAGCCAGGAGATCACTGCGATAGTCTGGACTTTTGCCTGAGGAAATATAAGCAGGATCGTACAGCTGGTTGACGAAGATGCGCACCTGTGAATTAAACAGAAATATCGTTCAAAGGTCACAAAAAGGTCACGACACTTTGAAATCAATAAAGATTTACGGTCGGTTAGTGCTATGCAAACTCTACAGTGACTAATCTAAACACCCCTAACTGCACTGTAAAAAATCCTGGTTGCCTTAAATTTTCAAGCTGAATCAAATTAACCTTATTGGCCCTATCATACACCCATGCAATAAGGCGCAAGACGTGTTTCCCAGATGTGTTGCTATTTTCAGATCAACGCAACCTTTTTTTCACGTTTTCCGCCACGTTGTTTAAATAGCAAATCTATTTGCGCCACTTTGTGGACTCATGGGAGTTCCTGACTAGAAAAGAGGTGTGTTATGGCGTATTGTTGGCACGTTGCTATTTTGCGGATCTAAAATAGACTTTGCAATAGACCAGCTGAAAGCAAGTCTAAAGTCCAACGCAGAGTACATTAGTTGTGCACCTTAAACACTTACACATTGCTTAAAACAAACAGGATGTACAGCAATACGTAAATATCTTTACGAATGAAAAAGAATTAAAGGATTAAAAATATTTTTTAAATGATTATTTTCTACATAAATATAAAAACCACTGCCTTAATGCCTTCTTCATCTTGGGGGGCTTTTTTAGTTTATTCATGACAATTTGCTTTTGTATATTATTATTATTATTAGTATTATTTATTAAATGCATATTTATATTTGTTTTAATAAAAACAAGCTTAGATTTGGCCACCTGTTTTGAACCATATGAGCTATAGCATGGTTATTTCGTTATTATTGTTCGTTTATTCATTTGCTGGAAATTAGAGCTGAATTTAGGAATAGTTTTGTAACAAATCTTTGCGCTTAACAAATGACATTAATTATGTAGGCTAATGGATGTCTGTGCGTACAACACGTTTCCTTATCCACGAAAGAGAGAAGGTGAACGTAAAAGTAAAGGCCAATTGGAGGAGGCTCATTCTTTATTATCGCGCTGCAGATGCTCTGTTAAACTATTTTCTTGCTAGTGAAGTGTTCAGTTTTTCCCCTTACAAAGTCCGCCATGTAAATAGCAAATGCACCATGGCGTGACGCAACTCTGATTGGTTTATTCTCAAAACACACCCATAACTCATTAAGAGAATAAGCTCAACCCTATTAGATCATGCACCGTGGCGCAGAGCGTGTTTTTCCGTCCTTAAAATAGCAAAAGTGCATTCGGACACAACCTTAATGCTTTTGCACCCTGTGCTTCAGACTTTGCACCTAGGTCAATAAAATAGAGCCCTATGAGTTCATTGAACTTATTATTATATTACACTGACTTAAAACAGCTTGGTTAACTTAGAAAATAAGTTAGAACATGATTAACTTAGTTACAATGATCTAAAAACATATGCAGTCAGGACTAATTGTTCATATAATTTTTTACAGTGTGGCTATACTGCATTAATAAGCTCAACAGAGACGTGTGAGTTGGGGAGACTCGGTACTGTCAAAATAAAAAAGGTGAAAAATAGAATGCAATGTGAAGAGCTTATGCTGTGAAGTGACACTCTCATTCATTTTCACGTCACAGCAAAAGCTGTTACAGTGGCAGAGATAAATCTGACAGATCTAAAATAGTACAGATATAAACACTGATTAAAAACACAGCTCAGTGATTCAAGAAAAGGTGAAACAGCTTTGAAAATGGACGATGAAGTTATGCAAAATAGACCACTTGATTTCTGTTTTGACAAATGTAATGTTTGTTTTATTCTGCAAACTAAATTTCTTCTTAATTTCACATAAGAAAAACCATTTAGAGCACTGAAATGATAAGTGGTTAAAGTTTTAAAAAACATGCCATCCCAGCAGGCACCGGACGACACACACAGGTAAAATCTACATTGGACTCCAACGTCAGACTAACTTTAAATTTTGGTTGTATATGAAAATTGGGTTGACATCAGAATCCAACATCAGTTTGAGGTCAGACTTCAATGTCAAGATGAATTTTAGTTAGTTCATAATACAACATAAAATTAACCAAAGATCAACAGCTAATGTTAGCTTTTGGCATTGTATTAACATCACATTATGACATTAAAGTGACGATGAATTTTAGTTTGATAATTACACAACATAAAATCAACCAAATATTAATTAGACAACATAAAACCGAACACAGATGAATGTCTATTGGTTAGATTTTGACGTTGTATGTATGTCATGTCATGACGTTAAAATGATGTTGGATTATAGTTAGTTAATGCCACAGCCTAAAACCAACCAAATATTAATGCCAGATGACGTCGGTATTAGATTTCAGCTGACATCAGTATTAGACAACAAATTGACGTTAAATTTTGGTCACTTGAGTTCGCAACCAAAATAGAACTAAACATCAACGTCAGGATGTTGTGTGTCTGTTGGGATGTTTTAAGACATGTAGGCTACATATTCATTTTTAGACAAGTTTGGTCGATCACAACAAATAAAAACATTTGCTTTCACGTCCAGCAAATGACATATTTTGTTTTGAAATCACATATTGAATACAATAAATGTAGAGAATCTGTCAGAAATTGTGTTTGTTTGAGGTCTAGGATTCCACCAATTCCAATACTCAACTAATAATGACCACACTAATGAAGGCAGTAATTGATTTCCAGACAGGCTATTAAACTAAACTGATGTTGAGGTTGATTCGGAAAAGAATTATCACGGTCATAAACAACTGTTTATGACCCAGCTTAAGCTCCATTTTATATGCATGTGTTTACTAGAAGCGGCTTTACTGACAAAATGCACATGAAATTCACCTTGATTAAATCACACAGCCCTATCGTAATCAGCCCACTCTGACAAAGAAATGTAACTATTCTACATACTGTCAGATAAGTGGCTAATTTGTACAAATTTACATGATTTAATTTGAATTAAGATTTTCAAAAGGAGGTAAACCCCACCCCTAAACCTACTTCTCATTGGGGGATGAGTAAATCACACTAAAATGTACAAATGGGCCTGTACAATTTAATACAAATTAGCCACTAAATCAAAAGGTTAGGAACTGTCGTGAGATTATGTTGGACTGAAAAGCGTGTTCAGATAAAATTAGGTAATATAGATTAAGAGAAGCATGACTAGTGTACGTTTTAGAGATTTTTTAAAGAGAGTCGGGTATTTGAAAGAATGACACATATTCAAAGAAAATGAATAAATTATTTAACATAGCTGACCAACAGTATTTAATAGTTTTTTAAAAAACATAGTAATATTTTGTATCATACAATTCCCTTTCATTTGAAAGCTACATTGATGTATTGATCTGTTTCTGTCAGGAGGAACTTTGTGTTTGTTCATTATAATTTAAATTTAAATTGAAGATGATGAAAAAAAAATCACACTTCTAACAGATGTTGTGAGTTGTGTCTCTGCAATAAAACTTAAATTAAAAAAAAGAAACCCACATTTGCTTTGTCCTTTTAGATTAACTTTTAAATATAAACGGTGACACAGTGGCTCAGTGGTTAGCACTGTTGCCTCACAGCGAGAAGGTTGCTGGTTCGATTCCCGGCTGGTGCTCCGGTTTCCTCCACAGTCCAAAGCCCTATTTGTGAGAATGAGAGTGTATGGGTTGCAGCTAGAAGGGCATCCGCTGTGTAAAACATACGCTGGATTAAATTGGCGGTTCATCTTGCTGTGGCGACCTCTGATGAATAAAGGAACTAAGCCGAATGTATAACCCAGCATGACTATGGGATTATTAATCTAAACTATAGCTCAATCATAACGAAGAACATGCAGAACACTCACCACTAAAGGGATGGAGCATATCAGGAATACAATAGTCATTAATATCAACAGCCAGAACATCTGGATCTCCGCTGCAGATGTTAACCTGAATCCGCGCCTGGACCCTGCATGTCCGGGTACCTCTGCTCTCACCATGCGACTCATTTTACTCATCCCGACGAGTGAACGACACACAGCGAAATTGCACAGGACTGTAACGGCGATCAACAGCAGCATGAAACCTCCGTACAGAAACGTGTACGAGGCGCTGACCGAGTCCATGGCACGCCAGTCCAAGAAGCACCAAGTTCCCGGAAAGTGTCTCTTGTGCTTTCCGAATCCAAAACTGGGCATGATGCACAGCACAATATTGGCCAGATAGGTCGCCATCAGCGCGAACCGAGCCATAGCCCGGTCCACGTGTTGAGAGTAAAAGTACGCGTGGTTTATGGCTAAATATCTCTCCACGGACATTGCGCACAGTATAGACATCCCAGCAGACCCGAAGAACAGCATGGAGAAGGAGAAGAAATGGCACAGGAGCGCACCGCCCGGCCACCTGCCCGCGATATAAGTGGCGATGACCACCGGACTGGTGAAGCAGGTGCCCAGCAGGTCTGTGATGGCCATCCCGCACACCAGAGTGTAGAAGGTGGTCTCCTTCTGCTCCTTCTTGGAGATGCAAAGCACCACGATGGCCACGAGGTTTCCGAGAACTCCGACGCCAAACATAGTGGCCGAAGTGACGAGAGAGCGAAAGTCCAGACTTAAAGCACGAGAGGAACTGTTGGAGAAATTGACAAAAACTTCGGACACATTCAGCAGTGAGTCGTTCATGTCAGATAGGTTGACAAGTGGCTCCGCAAAGTCTACACTTCGTTTTTCCATTTGGGCAGAGAGCGGTGGACGAAATTTTTGAGGCTGAGTCTCTGGTTTACTTCTTAAGTTCGCTCCATTGGCCTTGGTTGGACTCGTAGGACTCATAGGTGGCAGTGCTTTTATAGAAATCCTCAGCTCCACTTCCCAGAGTGTGATGTCAGCGATGAGGAGTGACGTCACTTGGAGCCATCCCGATTTAGCACTCTGTAAACGCAGGTGTGTGGTTTATTATTGTAACAAGTTCGGTTCAAGGAGGAATTGCAGTAGTGGCACATGTTTTGCATATTTAAGTGCATCATCATGTAATATCTTTGTCTGTGATTTGTGTGTGTGTGTGTGTGTGTGTGTGTGTGTGCGTGCGTGCGTGTGCGTGTGTGTGTGTGCGTGCGTGTGTGTGTGTGTGGACAATAATAGTATAAGTTATGTGTCCTGATTGCATATTTGTTTTTTGTGAGTGATTAGCTCAATAACTGAGCTTTCAACCGAAATGATGAATTAGCCAAATAAAGATTATTCTCTGGAGATTCACCATAGGTTTCTTTATAGATTCGGCTACATAAAACCAGTCTTATGCCATTAAGGAGAGAAGAATATTCATATCCACTGCAAAAACTACAAAGCAGCAGTGTCTCGAACTTCGAAACAGGGTCTTTTCCATTAGCATTTGCATCATTGTATTAATTTCCAGTGATACATTTTATGTTAAATAATTACATGTAACCATTACCTAAATCAATCAGAATGTATTAAACTGTTAACAATAAAATGTCAATAAGATAAATTACTGAAATGTGTATTGAATAATACATATACAATTGAAGTCAGAATAATTAGCCCCCCTGAATTATTAGCCCCCCTATTGATTTTTTCCCCAATTTCTGTTTAACGCCGAGATTTTTTCAACACATTTCTAAACATAATATTTTTTAAACCTCATTTATAATAACGGATATATTTTATCTTTGCCATGATGACAGTAAATAATATTATACTAGATATTTTTCAAGATAATTCTATACATTTAAAGGTTTAACTAATTGGGTTAACTAGGCAGGTTAGAGTAATTAGGCAAGTTATTGTATAATGATGGTTTGTTCTGTAGAGTATCGAAAAAATATATAGCTTAAAGGGGCTAATAATTTTGACCTTAAAATGTTTTTTTAAAAAATGCTTTTATTCTAGCCAAAATAAAACAAATAGGACTTTCTCCAGAAAAAGAAAATATATTATCAGACCTACTGTGAAAGTTTCTTTGCTTCGTTAGACATCATTTGGGAAATATTTAAAAAAGAAAAAAAAACTTCAAAGGGGGAGGGGGGTATTGTTGGGGGGGCTGGGTGGGTAATAATACTGACTTCAACTGTATATGAAGAGTTCAGATGCAAAAACCTTGAAATGCCATTTGGTATTTTCTTCTAAAATTAGCATTTTTTTCTCTGACTGCTGTATGTAGGCTCAAAAATTTTACTTTTACAGTGATGGATAGTGATGGATTCTTTTCATTGCCTTTAAAGTTAAATACTTTATGAGGCTGAAAAAACACTCAATTTAGGAGAAAATTTCAGATGGCATTTAGAGGTTTTTGCATCTTAACTCTTCATATATATATAACTCAAAAGAAAGTACTGCATTATTAGAGGGGAAATGATTAATATTGGACAAATTTGACTTAATAGTCAGGTGAGGTGGCAAATTTTGTCTCCCCACTATATTATTATCCCACAAAAGATTGATATCAGGCTTTCAATCTTACAGATGCAATGAACACAATTAATACATACTGTGAAAAAACTCCAAAACATTATTGTTGTTTAGAAAGTATTCTATTAAGTTGTGAGGTTCATCCAGTTTTGTTCTATTCTCTAATTATTTACACATATATTTATTTCAATCAGCGCTGTTTATTTGAATTTAATTAGTGTTTGTTATTTATTATTTTTTAATTGTTCTAAATGTATTTTATTACAAATTTGTTTTTATCTCAATAAAACAAAATAATTTCTTAATATTTCATTTTAATTAAATATTTAATAAAATGAAAATTAAGTTCTATCTCACTACATTGATTATCTAAATATATTTCTGTATAAGATCATTTATTTAAACATGTATTTACATATTTTACATCAATACAAATATATAGTCTATTTCTGTATATATTGTTGCTGTTTTAAATCTTAAAAAAATGAGTTCTTAACTATATAGATTAAACAGGTTATTTATAAGATTTCTGGCTCCCTGTAGACACCCATTTGAAATTCCCTAGGCAATCAGCAAACAGTCACAATGAGGGGGGTATTCATTTGACAAGAGGTCCAAATTAGGCACAACACCTGCTACACAAACGAACAATATAGCTCCAGTGTTGCCAACTGATTCCCAAATAAATCAATCAGTTTGCAAAAATATACTTTTACTTTTTTAAAACTAATGTTTGCGGTGGTTAATAATCTAAATGCACATGATTGGCTATAAGCTCAACAGAGAATGTGTGATTATAGAAGAAAATCACATAAAATGAAATGTGTGCAGATCTTAATGTAATTTGCTATTATAATAATAATTAATATTATTATTATTAATAATAATAATAATAATAATAATAATAATTGCAGGACTCCCAGTTCATCAAGATTTATTGGATTCATCTACAAAGCCTCCTCTATCATCTTACCTCAGACATGCTCAACAATGTTCATGATTGGTGACTGGGCTGGCCAATCCTGGAGCACCTTGACCTTCTTTGCTTTCAGGAACTTTGATGTGAAGGCTGATGAATGAGAAGGACGCTATCCTGCTAAAGAATTTGCCCTCTCCTGGGGTTTGTAATGTAATGGGCAACAAAAATATCTTGATACCTCAGGCTGTTGATGTTACCATCCACACTGCAGATCTCTCGCATGCCCCAATACTGAATGTAACCCCAAACCATGATTTTTCCTTCACCAAACTTGACTGATTTCTATGAGAATCTTGGGTCCAAGCGGGTTCCAATAGATCTTCTGTTCTGGTCTGCAGTTCAACAGATCATTCATCAGAAAAGTCTACCTTCTGCCACTTTTCCAAATGAATTCCAAAGTTATTATTTGTTGCTCTTACAACTGGGATGAATATTTCATGTTTTAACTAAACAAAACAAGTATTTTTAACTAAACCTTACAAAAACATTTCTCTGTCTGAGCAATTCAAATGAAAAGATGAAAAAATTAGATGAACAATATGTATGCATGGTCATTTATAATTATTGCATGCCATAGAGTAAAATCTTAAAGTCACCAATAAACTGACAACTGATTTTTTTGTCTTCTCTGGGTCTTTATTTGTCAGACAGGACTATTGTTTGTTTCTCCCACCTCTATTGTTTTCTTTTGTCTTCTTAACGTTATGAATCTCGTGTGCGACAACGGTGTCGTGTCTGACAAGGCCAGTTTTTGCATCATTCATCACTGCACCTGCAAAAACCAACAAGGGTTTATGCTGTATTAAATCAGATGGCATTGTTTAAGTAAAGAAAACACGTTAGTCACGAATAAAGTCTTCTCGCATAATCAATTGTAATTTCATTCAGCAAATTATTTGCAAATTTCAGAAAGCTGTACAAGTCTCTCGCATGCTGACATATAAGCAGTGGAAGGTATTGATCTCCGTGTTTGGACTCTGAAAATCTTTGCGTCCATCTCCTAATCCATGTGGGAGCATTAAGCGCAGGGGAAGGTTATGAATCAGCAGCGATCTATATGCTGCTGTACTTATGGGAGAGGATAAGATGACAGCATCAACACAGCATCTCGTTAAAGCTATCCGTCTGTCCACCACAGGTATCCGAGAGCCGCTGTGAACTTAGGGCTCCCGGTCTAATTTGAGGTAATGAAAGAATACATCATCCTTAGGGAGTTTAAAGAGCAATGCTAGCATCCGGCGGCTCTGCTCAGTCTCTGTCTGTGTAAGTAGATTGTGCTGTGATGCAGGCGGTGGTCAGTCAGTGTGTGAGCGTTTGACACCGCAGGGCTTTCATATTTTCTTACTATTATAACCTTTTGGCCAAACACGCCAACACTCTCACACCCACATCACGCGCGGATGGGACTTGGGAGGGACTTATGTCCTATCGTTTAGAGTTTGACTGGCTGAGTGTGTGGAAACTGTATACACAGATATCTGCTTTATAGGCTGACACATACTATAAACGTCTATGGTGAATCATTTATACTGTAGCACAAACAGTGGCACATAAATCAGCCTTGCTCATTTGCCATTTGGTGTGAAATCATTAGAGTTCGATCTTAGGACCATCAAAATCACAAATACCTGACTGAAAAAAGAAATCGTATGATATTTGAGTCATTACTGTCTATTGTTCTAAATAATGCTTAATGGAAACGCCAAGATGTGCATACATTTTGAAAATCCTCATGGAAAAAGTGGTTAGTTTAAGTAAAAATTCACATCAATTACTACTGGCTTATAACTAGGGCCAGACAGCATCTGCTGACATTTTTTTTTAGATTTATGTGGAATGATTTTGGGAGTATCATAACTAAAAACGTAATACAAAAAATGAAAAATATAATAACTTTTACTTACTGTTTACAATGCAAATCCAATTAGATCCATTTATTTGGTAAACAAAGCAAGTCTCTGATACAATAAATCTACTACAAGACATATAATTGTAAATAAATCAAATGAAAATTTTCTTAGTAGTCAATAATATTACTGAAATGACTGTAAAAACTGAATAACTATAACATACACATTTACACAAGTACATAAATAAACTCGTGGATGGGTTAAAATTCTGTGGAAATCTGCGGATTTCTTTGCACGCAGATTCCATGTGGGACTACTTATAACCAATTTATTTTGAAGATATTAACTGTTTCACTTATAACATGTGATCTTATTTCACATACCCAATCCTACATACTAACAATTAATAAGCTTAATTGGTAGTTTATTAAGCTAAAATTCTTAGTTAATGGTATGTTGTTATTAATGTGATTTGTACGTTAAAATAAAGTGTAAACAAAAACATAAGTGCACAACTGAGTAGGATAAACTTTTCATTCGATAAAAAAAAAAATGGGCATAATCTACGAAACATATTATGTGAATAAGTATGCGCATCAAAAATGTCATGTGTTTTTTTGTTATTAGAGATCGTGTGATAATACAATTGGTGTGATGGACAAACAAATAAACTGGATGGCTGGCCCCCGAAAACCACAACTGTTGGACTATTCTATTGATTGTTTTAGTGCAGAAGGTTTAAACTGGTTGACAGAGAGAGTGTGCACAGAGTAAACAGAGTTCAAATTAAGCAAAGCTACCCAAGGGGCGTTGAGATGTAAATACTCTAAGAAAAGTTATTTCTCTAGCTATAATCTACGAAACATATTATGTGAATAAGTATGCGCATCAAAAATGTCATGTGTTTTTTTGTTATTAGAGATCGTGTGATAATACAATTGGTGTGATGGACAAACAAATAGACCGACTTTTGTTTTGGTCATTCTGAAATTCTGATGTTGGTCAAACTGGATGGCTGGCCCCGGAAAACCACAACTGTTGGACTATTCTATTGATTGTTTTAGTGCAGAAGCTTTAAACTGATTGACAGAGAGAGTGTGCACAGAGTAAACAGAGTTCAAATGAAGCAAAGCTACCCAAGGGGTGTTGAGATGTAAATACTCTAAGAAAAGTTATTACTCTAGCTAGATAAACTGTTTAGATGCTGGTGCAAATTACAACCTTGCAACTACAACAGGAATAACAAAAACTGAAGCCTGATGTACATTTTCATTAGCTGTACTTTAAATGTGTTGAATGTTGGCTTAGAATGAATCAGTATAGTTTACTGGTTATGTATTTCAGGGGTCCACAACCACCGGGCTGCGGACTGGTAATGTACCACACACGAAATCAGTAGTTATTTCTGTTTTATTCTGTTTTACAATCTTTTATTTTGAAAAATCACTGAATTCTCTCGTCTTCATTTCGGTAACTTATGCACCAAAATTTAACCCACAAGCAGCAAAATGATTAAGAATTAGATATCTTTGGAAAGTTTCTTTGCGAAGAGGAAACGGCACAGTGAAGGACACATGCCAAGAAATGGAACTGCAATCCATGTGTCAACAAATCAGGTAAATCCAGGATGTCTGTGTAAGAAGATCAACTGCTGGAGATCGTAAATGACGGCGGCCTTAAGGGCCGTTCACATATTGTGTCTTTTCTTCGTTATTTCCAATGGAGGCACGTGGCTTGCACACGCATGTTGGAAGCGATGCACGCAAACAGTGTGATGCGCTCAATAGTATCTGAACTGGATGCAGCCTTTATGGTGCAAGCTGAGATTGCATCACTCAGCGACGCAATGTCAGACACAATGCACTCAAATGGAGCAAGTAACGTCACTGTGAGGGGTAGGGTTAGGGGTGGGGTTAGGTGAGCCCATTAAAAAGCATTGTATGCAGCTCAGATTCCACTGCGCCAGGTCTGCATCCAGACCCCTCTCGATGCGCTTGCACTTTCCAGGCACAACGATTTAAAAAAACATCTCTTTTTAGAATGCCGCGAGCACACCACGAGTCAAATGACAAGGACTGACCGATCAGCTTCATACTTTGTATGGAATATACCTATTTCTAAGACAAAGAACACCCAAACACTGCAGAGCTTTTTAATTTTCTTCATAAGTAAAACTTGTGTCATGGCTGCAGCAATGTTTTGTCAGCTTGTCATCCTCTGAGAAAACTGTTGATGGTCGCCTAGCAATCTACATACAAACATGGGCCCCGGGCAGCAGTAAATTTGTCAAGCGTTGACCAATCCGCTGTGATAAAAAGGTTGGGGACGACTGATGTATTTATATATTTTGTTTATATGTGGTGTTACTGCTTGCACAGTGCATAATGATGATGGGTACACAATAAATATATATTTTTTAAATATCTTATAAGATTTTCAAAATAGTAGAACTTGGAGAACACAAACAAGACAAAAAAACCCTAAGATTTAATCTTTTTGCTCCTATAGTGTGTAGTGTGCAACAAAGACCATATACCAACAGATAGGGATTTAGTGCCACACCTCCTTTTAAAAAAAGGTACATTTTGTACTAATAAGGCACTAAACTGACAAAACGTAAAATAGTTAAGTTTCCTTACAGACAATTTTTTTAAAAAAGTGCTCATGCCACAAATTGACAAGCTGATTCTCCATCTCTGCGGTCCAAATCCATTTCACTTTGTCCTACGGCTTGACTGTGTTTCTGTCAGCTTGCTTTCTGATTAGGTATTGTTAAGTTTCACTTGATAATCTCCTGCTCGTATGCATGTTTGTCCTTGGGGTTCCACCACACGCCAGGATTTATGATTATAAATATTACTTGTTGCAATAGGAGTGCCATCAACATTCTTCTGAGCAGATTAAGTCAATCTTAAGACACCTCATTCCACAATAATATCTGATAAGATAGTCTTTAGATTTACGGGACAGGATTATTGAAAGGGGAGAAATTCAAATATTCTCAAATTAGCTCAAATATTTTGTGATGTGTATCCAGGATAAGCTCCTCCAACTAGCAGTGTGACTTTAGTCAAAAGATACTGGTCAGAAAAATGCTTGTATTTGTGTATTTAATTTGTTGTAAAGAGTTTGTGAATTAAAATTTCATATTCAGAAAAAAACACATACATAAAATATATATTTTCAGCCTTTTTCAGAGTCAGCACATGCCCCTCTGTGCAAAGTTCTGTGTATAGCCCTGGTGTCCGTTAAGAAGTTTTTTAAATGCTCTTAATGAAATCTCTTACCTGATGGAATTTTCAAGGAACACACTTGAGCCTTTAAGGTACCCAACAAGGTGCACTGTTTAGGTTCTAATATTTACCTTAAAGGTACAACCTTTAAAGGGAAATATTCACCCGAAAAATGAAAGTTTTGTCATTATTTACTCCTCCACTTTAAGGTATACCACAAGGTACATATTTAGGTTCTACTTTATAGCTTTAAGGTACAAATGTGTACCTCTATTCACTTTATTCAAATTCACCCATAAATAGAATTTCTGTCATTATTTACTCAGCCTCCACTTATCCCAAACCTGTTAGACTTTCTTTCTTCTGTTAAGCACAAAAGATATGTTAAAGAAAGCTGGAAATCTCTAACAGTTGACTTCCATAGTAGGAAAAACAAATACTATGGAAGTCAATGGTTACAGGTTTCCAGCTTTCTTCAAGATATATTTGTTTGTGTTTAACAGAAGAAATAAACCACTATGTAAATGGAGTAAATGTTCATTTTTGGGTGAACTATCCCTTTAAAAGTACCAATGTAGGCAACATAAGCTCATTCTGGAAATGTAGCCCTATATACAATTCTGGAGATGGCGAATTACTGTATGTAGCCAGAAGTACGTATAGCTGCATTTCTTCTTTAAAATAAGCACTTCGGGGCAGTATGATGCCGTGCCTTTTTGCGCTGACCGTTCACCTCCGTATGGATGGCTTTTCTGCTATTACCAGTTTGTCCTGTGGCTTGTCACATATTAGAGGATTTGAGACGCAGTCTGGAGTTGACCGTGACAATGGGGTTCAAGTCCAGCGAAGAACAGTTACAGAAAGCAGGTAAGAAAAAAACAAAAGCCAAAAAATAAAACCAACAAGTAAAATGTAAAAACATGGTAAAAATTAGACTGCCGCGAGGGCTTTTTTTTCCTGGATTGCTTTTGAAAACACTATCGGTTGGGTTTAGGGAAGTGGGTGGGTGCTGTTCAATCAGTGCCTTTTTCAGACAGTCAGTCAGTCAGTCAGTCGGTCAGTCGACAGCAGCCTCAGGTGATTTTACGTGAGAACAGCAGGCGTGAATGGCACCCGCGAGAGAAATTTGAAATCTCAAAAAGTGTAAATAGTGGCCTCTGACGGATTCGCAAAAAATGGGAAAAAAACGTAGCTCTTGGGACGTATTTGACGCTCTCCAGAAATGTATATAGTGGTACGTAATCAGAATGAGTCTGGGTTGCATGTGGACCTGTTAGGTATACAAGATGGTACCTTTGAAAATATACTACTCCAGTAACAGCATTTGTACCTTTATTTCTGAAAGTCTACAAGCAGCAGCACCATTTCAGTAAAGTAAGACACAACACAATTATGCTCTCCCCTTATGAAACACCTTTTCAAATAACAATTCTCCCTAACCCCATAGACAATAAAAAATACTGATATGTAAATGCTAGCCAGAACTAGAGATAGCCAGAGATAACATGAAAAAGTCACTTTCCACAGATTTAGGAAACTCTAAAAACAAACAAACAGTTATTTACAAATATATTATCCCCAAGAGCTGGGAAATTTACTTGATTATGATATATTTCACAAAATAGGTATTATTATTATTATTATTATATATGCAAGTAACATACAATATTAAATAAAATGAATAATTATTACTAAATATTACAAATAAAAAGGCAAACAAAAGTTGCATTCATTAACTATTTAAGGATTTGGTTTAAGTATCTTCCTCACTAATAGTCCTTTATGTATTCATAGCTACCTGGTGAGGACGCTGACATGGACACACTGGTGTGCATAAATTTTGTTTATTATTGTCTTTAAAACTTGTCTTTTCTTTTAGAAAAGTAATGCTGAAGAAACGTATTTGTATATCATTTGCTTGTTTTTACACGCTATTTAAAATATGTGGCTAGGAAATGACTACATTTGTATTTTAATGGCGCAAATAAAAATCTTTTACACTGGCCATTAGAAAAACTCTTAGCATTTTGCTCTGAATTATTATAATTTTTTTGCCCTGTATAAGTCTGAAATTTCATTCATAGTGGCCTTAAAAAGGTCTTAAATTTGACTTTGTGAGACCGGCAGAAACCCTGTATTATGCATAGATACTTATGAGTTATCATAATAAATGTTATTATATTTTTAAAAAGCACATAAAGATGTAAAACGGCAGTTAATGAGTAATTTTTGGCCACACCAAATAATTATTGTAATAAATATAAACTATTTTTACACTGAAATGTCAGCGAGTGTGTTCTGTAAATCCTGACAAACATCTTTAATATTCTTTATTTTTTAATAGTTTTTATTTTTGGCTCAGGAACAGTCTGTCAAGCAAATGATTATTTTTAAAGCTATCCTTTGAGTTGCCTCCTTGCTGTGATGAAAGTCTCTTGAGAGGAAAAAAAGGTGGTTAATCACTTAAGCAAAGGAATGCCGATAGAAAATCTATTACATAAATGGAGAACGTTTTAACAAATTACAAGATTAGCTGTTGCTATAGAAATATCACGCAGCCGAGCCCGCTTGCATCATGTCTTTGTTACCATCTAGTTGTTTTGACCCGCAGAGAAACAAGACTGAAATGAAGATGACCTCTGACATGAGTCATGACAAGTATTTCTGTAGGGCAATTTCCTTCCTATAATGGAAAGCAAATTGACATGAAATGCGTCCTGAATTTTTCATACACTGCATTAGGTCGTGGCTATGCATTTCCTCCATAAACAGTGAAGGCAAAACTATAAGCACTCTTGTGAAATTTGATTATTTTTCAAATATTTCCCAAGTAATGTATAGATGATCATTGTATTTCCTATATTCTGAAGAAAGTCTTATTTCTTTTAGTTTAGTTGAAATAAAAGCAGTTTATCATTTAATTATTTATCAATTTTATTAGCCCTCTTAAGAACTTTTTCTTCTTTTTCCGATTGCCTTCAGTGCAAACCACTATGGCCCAATAATCAATCAAACTTCCTAAGTTAACCTAATTAACCAAGCTGTTTTAAATTGCACTTTAGGCTGAATACTAATGTCCTACAAAAGAACTAGTAGAATATTATATGCTGTCATCATGGCAAAGACAAAAGAAATTAATTAGGTAAGTTATTAAAACTCATTATTAAACGTGTTTAAAAACAACAGCTCTCTGTTAAACATCACTTAAAGGGACAGCTCACCCAAAAATTCTAATTCTGTCATCTTTTACTTATCGTTCACGTGTTTCAATCCTGTTTTCAAGAGTTCACACTTAGCTGATGATTGATAATAAAGTGTGTTTGGCATGCTGTCCTGGGTGAGAACCATGAGCTCAGAAGATCCTCGAGCCTGGGGCTCCCTCCCGTTTCATTGGAAGAGAGGGGAGTCTAAGCTCAGGTAGGTCTCTAGAGCTCTCCCAAATTTGTTTGTTTGGCATTTTCCTTGATTATTAGGGGTTTCCACAGCGGAATGAACAGCTAACTATACAAGCATAGGTTTATGGAATGAATGTTCAGTCCTAAAACACTCATATACTGTGCCAATCTGATTTTTCCTCTGTGCTGATGTGCTTTCATTTTCTTCATCTCTGTTGAGTTATATGTTCTCATTAATCATATAAATTTATGTTTTGTAATGTATTTTGTTTACTTATTTTTTAGATCATACTACCTACTGTTGTAATGCTAAAAATGTGCGAGAGTTCGTTGTGCGCAAGTGTTAACAACGGGACTTTTATTTTGACTAGTTGAAATGTTGGACATAGTTCTGACTGCTTTTGTTGTGATTTTCTCTCTCTCCCTTGGGGCACTGATGTTGTGGCAGTGCGTTGAGATGTAAACGAACAAATAAACAATACCAAGAAGTTATATCTGGATTATTCTTTAATGGATGGATGACAACAACATATTGCACATAGACATGACAGATAGAAATGAAAACTCTACAGGTTATGGGCCCAGGCGCGCCAATGCTACAGGAGGAAGATGGCAGAGGCTAGTTTTCGACGGAGACGAAAACAACTACGAACTATGGGAAGTAAAATTTCTTGGCCATTTGAGAATAATGGGTTTAAAAGAAACAATACTGTCTACCGGGGATATAGACGAGGAAACTAATGAGGAGTGCTACGCTGAACTAATTCAATTTCTCGATGATAAAAGCCTGTCACTGGTGATGCGAGAGGCGACTGATGACGGCAGGAAAGCTCTGCAAATACTTCGAAATCACTATGCTAGTCAGGGTAAACCTAGAATTATCGCCCTATACACTGAACTAACTTCGTTAAAGAAGGAATCTGACGAGACGATAACAGACTACGTTATCCGAGCTGAGAAAGCGGTGACTTCGCTAAGAAACGCAAAAGAAGTAATAAGTGATGGTCTGATAATTGCTATGATCCTAAAGGGCCTGCCAGATTCCTACAAACATTTCGCTATTCATATTACACAGAGTAGTGAAGAATTGACTTTTATCCAGTTCAAAAGCAAACTAAGAAGCTATGAAGAGACAGAAAAATTTGATGATAAACCCAAATCTGACAATGTGATGAAAGTGCACATAGCATCTGTGACCTGCTACGGATGTGGAAATCGCGGTCATATTGCGCGCGATTGCCGCCAAAAAGGCGTAACTAAGTGGTGCAACTACCATAGAAGTTCAACACACAGTGATGAGACATGCCGCCGGAGAAAGGACGGACACAAAGATGAAGCAAAACAGGCTGCAGAAAAACAAGAGGAGCATGAGAGAGAACAAACATTTGTGTTTAAAGTCAGTCAAACATTTCTACCAGACAATATTACGAAAAAGGGACTAATGGTAGACTGTGGAGCAACATCCCACATATTAACAGAGAAGAACGATTTCACGAGATTTGACGAGAATTTCGACCCAAAATCGCACTATATGGAGCTAGCGGATGGAGCCAGGATGAACAACGTAGCATTAAAGCGGGGCGACACAGAGGTGCTACTGCTGGACGTGGAAGGGAAATGCATCAGGATCACTTTAAAGAAGGCATTGTTCATACCATCATACCCACAGAGCATTATCTCCGTTCAAGCTGCTACAACAGATGGGGCCAAGGTGATCTTCCAGGAAGGACAGAATGAACTGATAAGCAAGGATGGAGCTACGTTCCGCATAGAAGAGCACCGGAGACTGTACTATCTAAAAACGGTAAATAACAACAAACAGTGTGTTGATGCATCAGTTACTGATATGATGTCCAAGGACAAAGTGAGTCTAACTTGTGATGTTAAAACATGGCATGAGATCATGGGACATTGTAATTTTAGTGATGTGTTGAAATTACCTGAAGTGGTTGAGGGTATGAAAATCACAGGAAATACCAAATTAGACTGTAATGTTTGTACTGAGGGAAAGTTTATCAACAACAGAAATAGGAAAACTGACACAAAAGCTGGTGAGGCCCTAGAGTTGGTACACACTGACTTAGCAGGTCCCATTGAACCAACTTCTCAAGATGGATATAAGTATGCAGTTTCATTCACAGATGATTTTTCAGGGGCAGTGTCTGTTTACTTCCTTAAGAACAAGAGTGACACTACTCTAGCGACAGAGAAGTTCCTTGCAGACAGTGCACCATACGGTAGAGTCAAATGCATAAGATCAGACAATGGCACAGAATACACAAGCAATGCATTTCAATCACTTTTACGAAAAAAGGGTAAAAGACATGATACGTCATCTCCCTACTCTCCGCATCAAAATGGTACAGCTGAGAGACAATGGCGAACCATTTTTGAAATGGGAAGGTGTCTGCTAATAGAAAAGGGATTACCAAAAGTTCTGTGGCCTTATGCTGTCCAAACTGCAACTCACATCCGAAACAGATGCTATAATGACAGAATTAAGAATACTCCATACTTCATGTTGACAGGAAGAAAGCCAGACCTTTCTAAAATGTGGGTTTTTGGATCAGAATGCTATGCGTACAAACACAATCATAAGAAATTGGATCCTAGATGTGAGAAGGGAATATTTGTGGGGTATAGTAAAAATAGCCCAGCTTATCTGGTATACAATCCACAGACAGAAAAGGTGTCAAAACATAGATTGGTGAAATTCATTATGAAGAGCAGTGCTGAACAACAGACACAAACCGATGAAGAATACTTAGAAATACAATAGAGATAGGACACAGGATAGTGGGAACAGTGGTGATGCCCCACAAAGTGAGGAAAGCACAGAGAACAAGGTCCTAGGTAGAAACATGGAGAGTATTAATACAGAAAATACAGAGGTGTCAGAACATGATGAAACTACAGAAAAAGTAGACACAGAAGACAACAAAAACAGCACAGGTCCAACAGCCACGGCTAGTCAAAAATATTACCACTCAAAAAGAGAAAAGAGAGCCCCAAAGTATTTACAAGATTATCTGACATACTCCAAAGATGACAAAACCAATGTGAGTGTTGATTATTGTTACAGGGCAGTGTGTGGAGTCCCCCAAACCTATAAAGAGGCCCTTATGTCACCCGAGGCTCTCGGATGGGAGCATGCTATGAGGGAAGAGATGGACTCACTTAAAGAAAATGACGCATTTGAATTGACAACTCTACCAGAGGGCAGAAAGACAGTAAGGGGAAGATGGGTATATGCCCTTAAAGAAAATGCAGAAACAGGAAAAATTTTCAAGGCTAGGTATGTTGCAAAGGGATACAACCAAACTGAAGGCATAGACTACCATGAGACATTTGCTCCCACAGCAAATCTCACCTCAGTACGGGCATTAATGCAGATAGCTGCTCAGAACAATTTCTCAGTTCATCAGATGGACGTCAAAACAGCATACTTACATGCTCCAATAGAGGAAGACATATACTTAGAACAACCAGAGGGTTTTGAAGAAACATCTGACATAGGAGACAAGTTAGTATGCAAGTTAAAGAAATCCCTGTATGGTCTAAAGCAGTCTGGAAGAAACTGGTACAAAATATTAAATGATCATTTGGAACAAAACAACTTTGAGAGAAATCAGTCTGATCACTGTGTGTATAGAAAGCAGATTGAAAATGAAACAATCATAGTGATCATCTGGGTAGATGATTTGATAATTGCAACAAGCAATGACGATCAGCTCAACAGTTTTAAAGAAATAATGAAGTCCAAATTTAACATGAAGGATTTGGGGAAAATATCTTATTTTTGGGGGATTCAGTTTGAACAAAAAGGAGGAGAAATTAAAATGAATCAGAAAAGGTACATCCTCAAAATGCTTGAAAGGTTCGGAATGTCAAACTGTAAACCAAAAGCTACCCCAAGTGAGTTAAAAGTGGAGTGTAATATGAATGAGGAAGAAATCAACAACGAAATTGATAACCCCAAAGAATACCGCGAACTTGTTGGAAGCTTGATCTATGCAATGACCTGTACCAGACCAGACATTAGCTGGATAGTCAGTAAGCTGTCACAAACCCTTGCAAAACCTAAAACACATGACTTAGTAGCTGCTAAACATGTCTTGAGATACCTAAAAGGTACAGCTGACTACGAGCTGTGTTACAAGAAAACAGACAAGACTTTAAGTCTAATAGCATTCAGTGATTCTGACTGGGCATCTTCTGTGGAAGATAAGACGTAGCACTTCCGGATACTGTTTCAGCCTGACAGAACAAGGCCCTGCTATCTCCTGGAAGTCTAAGAAACAGCCGACAGTGGCATTGTCGACCTGCGAAGCTGAATACGTTGGTCTAGCAAACACTACTCAAGAAAGCATGTACCTAACTCAACTGTTAAATGGCATGGACAGTAGTGTTTACACTTGCACCACAATGTATGGTGATAATCAGGGGGCCATTGCACTGAGTAGAAATCCAGTGAATAGATCTAGGTCTAAACACATTGATGTGAAATATCACTTTATTCGTGATGCTGTCAGTAAGGGAAGAATACATATTGTGTACTGCCCAACAGAAAACATGGTGGCAGATATTTTGACAAAATCTGTCTCAAAAATTAAAATTCTAAAGTTCAAAGGATTTCTGTTTGGGAACTAAATATTTGTGATGACACTGTACATGACGTAAGATGATGAGAACAAGTGGGGGTGTTGAGTTATATGTTCTCATTAATCATATAAATTTATGTTTTGTAATGTATTTTGTTTACTTATTTTTTAGATCATACTACCTACTGTTGTAATGCTAAAAATGTGCGAGAGTTCGTTGTGCGCAAGTGTTAACAACGGGACTTTTATTTTGACTAGTTGAAATGTTGGACATAGTTCTGACTGCTTTTGTTGTGATTTTCTCTCTCTCCCTTGGGGCACTGATGTTATAGCAGTGCGTTGAGATGTAAACGAACAAATAAACAATACCAAGAAGTTATATCTGGATTATTCTTTAATAGATGGATGACAACAACATATTGCACATAGACATGACGGATAGAAATGAAAACTCTACAATCTCACTAGCATCAAGTTCAGGTGAGGAAGTGTTTAAGTAACCCTGGCAGGAAAATCTACCTTTAGAGTTCAAATAAAATATTTTAATATTAAAAAAAAGGAAACATGCTTTGATCCTATCAATGGCGTAAAGAATGCCCTTAAATAATGTAGCCTTTTACAGCAAGCATCAGTATTTCTTGAGAATAAGAGAAGAATAAGAATGAAAAGAATAAGAGTTACAGCCCCTGTGCTGTAGCATTCATTAACAAAAAGTTGTAAGTATAATACACAGCATAATACACTTAACTATAGTATAGTTAAAAAAAACATATTATTTACTATAAATTTCTATAGTATTTGTTTCATGTTGGCTTTCAATGCAGTACAAATTGTTTTGGATAAAATGTCTTCCAAAATTAGTTACAGTAAAGAGATAGAAATTGTTACAACAGATTTTAATCTCTTTATTAAAATGTTGCTTTATTCATCAAAAAAAAAAGGACAATAATTATGAAGCAGCACAATGATTTTCAACATTAAAAGTAACTGATCACTAAATCAGCTTTACCATCACAGGAGTAAATTACAGGAAAAAAACGTTCTCTTAGATTAAAACAATATTTCACGATGTTACCGTTTGTTTATTGTGTTTTTGATCAAATTGATGGAACTACAGTGAACATAAAGAGATCACAAATGAAAATATACGCACTATTTACTCTCCCTTGAGTGGTTCCAAACCTTTATGCGTTTCTTTATTCTGTTGAGCACAAAAGATTATATTTCGAAGAAAGCTCAATACCTGCTAGCATTAACTTCTATGGTAGGAAAAACAAATATGAAGGTCATTAGTTACAGGTTTCCAGCTTTCTTTAAAATATCTTCATTGGTGTTCAACAGAAGAAAAAGTAAGTGTAAGTAAATGACTTGTTTTGGTTGAACAATGCCTTTAATAACACTTTTTCAAGAAAAGTAAACAAAAAACATTGAGCTAAATTGTTTTAAGAGTTAGTGATTCTTCCAGCTGTTTTGCACATTAGCTAAACGGCTCATGTGAGCTTTGATCAGTTTAAATTAGATTGAATAAAGTCTATTGAAGACCTCCATCACTACAGTATGTGTGCTAAAATACACTACACTTGTTTAACTTAAACACTGCAGACTCTAGTGGTCAATAATCTTGATGTACTTCTCTAATGACAGAGCTTTAATATCCCTGCTGAGCTATTTCTTCATGAACTGTGGCATCCATTTCTAAATGTCAGTCAGTGCCTGAAGTTTGTCCAAATAAATGTTGGTGCAAATGTGTGAATGTGATTCCAGTTTGGTTCCAGTGATTAATTCCTGGAAGTCAATTTCTAATTAAACATGAAAGGACATCTCCTTTGGATATTGACTTTAGTAATAAAATCGTTTTCTGTTTGTTTGCCATCATAGTTTTGGCCATTTTTGCATGTTTGTTTTGTTTTGTTAAAGCCAAGCTATAAACATTTTAGGTTTAGCTATAAAATGTATTGTTATTTGGTATATTACTAGTCAAATGGGTTTTATTTTATGAAAAATGCAGATTTATGCAGAACTAAGTCAGCTGAGAGAGGCTAATGCGCCACAATTTAAGAAAACGCATGTAATTACAAAAAATACCAGCACAACACAAATAAATAAAGAAAATGCACTGCAATTTCTCAAAACACATGCAAATAACATGGAACACAGCGGAACGTCTTGAGGGGACCCAAAAATGTGACAAATCCGGATTTGCTAATTGCTGTGACTATTGCTCAGGGACCTGCAACTTCCCTCTTTAAAAGGCGAGTTTGTTTATTAACATCCTTGATTCCCTTGTCTTTTGTATTTTATTAGTCTAAATACCCATAACCTAAATAGTTGGAGCTGTCACAATTTGAATTTGTTTTGACATAATTCATGTATGTACACTCTGTATGTATATATATATATATATATATATATATATATATATATATATATATATATATATTTGAGAAAATGTTCATTTATATTTAGGCAGAATTTTTATAAAAGCTGATTTTTTATTATTTTTGGTGGGAAATGTCATTCTGACCATTAATCGTTCTAAAGAGTAAGAAAATGGGCCAATAAATGCTTATGAATTTGCAGAGCACAGTAGGAGAGCAAGCCAGGCTTTTATCGCTGAAGAAGCCAAACATTCAGCTGTTAGCTGGAGACCCAGCTATTGAGGTGGGGAGACATGGCATTTTCATACCCTTTTTCAAGGAGCATGGGTTACGTCCATAATCAGGATGTTCAGCTCCTGGGTGGGGAGTGCTCACCCCTGGAAGCGGTGTGTCCCAAGGAAAAGCTGAAAATAAGAGATTAACTCTTACCATCCTCCCAGGATCCTGCAAAAAGGCTCGAGGTGCAAGAGAAAGGAGCATGTCCTCTGATGCCCTCGGAGCCTGTGGCGAAGTCGACTAAAGGCTGATTTATACTTCTGCGTCAAGCAAACGCATATACTACGGCGCAGCCTATACATGGACGCATAGTCCCTCGCCATGGCCATCTGCACCGCTGACGCGCACGTCTCAAAAAATGTAGCGCGTACACGTAGCGCAAGCTCTGTTATTGGTCAGCTTGGTAGCGCTGACAAGTGTGGGCAGAGGTGAGAGCCGTGCAAGCGTGATGCAGCGGGTGTTTACATCTCCGGATGGAGACTACAGTTTTGTGTTTACCTTATGATTAAAGTTGTTGCAGGTCCACCAGTTCCCGCCTCTAAATGAGACAATTTGATCCACTTGTACATTAAGTAAGCATTCCAAAAAAACAAAACACCAGCGAAGGAACTCGACACAGAGAAACATAGACACCTACTGCCAGCTAGTGTTTCGGAAGTATAAATACACACCTACGTGCAAGGCTTGCGCCGTAGGTCACGCCGATCACTTGACGGAGAAGCATAAACCAGGCTTAAGGTTGTGAGTTGGAAGGCAGCGTGTCCCATGCTGGCAGTGCTTCGGCTTCACACCTGGAGAGAGGAGAAACTGCTCTTTCTTAGGTACCAACGGCTGCGTGCAGTAAATTAGTAGTAAAAAAACTGATTAATACATGTTGTACAAGTAATTAGTTCATGTTAGTACTAACCCCCACCCCTTTACTTCCAGCACTTCTTTGCACTCTCACGTGGCTCCTCAGTCTCCAACCTGAAAACTCCTGTTTTAGTCAAACTGCATAAAGATATGTGTAAATATGTGATAAAGTGAAAACAGCTTGAACCCAAATCTCAATTCATTTGCAAACTGATGATGTGCTCATGACGGGTTTGACGTTCTCTGTGTGACGTGTAAAAGGAGCACCTGCTCATCCCATCATAACTTGACGTTAAAGTGCTGTAATGATCTAGTGACCTGTCAGAGCATTCGCCTCTGGAGCGCAGATACAATTTTCTCTTTCGTCATCTTCCTTCATGCAGCCCATTAAGCCTCTCTCCGTTTTTCCTTCTCACACCGTTGTCTCTCTCTCTCTTTCTATTCTCTCCGATCCTCCAGTTCAGATGCAACAAGCATGGTTAAAATAAACCATCTTTGTTTCAAGCTGAGATGTCATTAGGCAACAAGAGGATATGAAAGAGAAAATAAGCTGCTTAATGTTTCCCAGCAGAACCCGTGTGTTGTGTGTTGCGAGAGATGTGCGACAGAGGTGCTATGACGCACTGAGTTTCATTCTGGCTGAGGTGAGAAACACGACTCTTTGCTTTTTTTAGAAGCTCTGGAAATGTTTTAATTAAAAAATGGCCGGAGAAATGGGCAGAGGTTTTCAAGTGCCTGATTGCCGTCGGCTCACATCACATGTACTGTAGCCACACAATACTTCTTTCTTGCAAAGTAAATTGTGACACCACTTACACAGCAAATCTCAGGCTCAGCAGTCACATATAGTGACAACTGGCTGGATATCTGATGCACCCAAAATCAGAAACACTTCTGGAGTTTTAAAGTAGTCGCCTGATTAGATGAACTCTACAAGATTTATGTACAGTTTGTGTGTGCTATCTATAAAGTTACCAGTAATCATAATTGAATTATTTTAGCTGTTAGGCTCAATTTATACATCAGCGTGATCACTGTTACTACCCTGCACTTAGTTGAAGCCGGTGTGAGCATTTATACTTTTGCATGTTTTCATTCACTCATTTATGCATTTTCTTTTTAGCTTAGTACCTTATTTATCAGGGGTCGCCACAGTGGAATGAACCACCAACTATTCCAGCATATGTTTTACACAGCGGATGCCCTTCCAGCTACAACCCAGTACTGGGAAACACCCATACACATTCATTCTCTCACACACACACACATTTTTTGAATTTAGTTCATTCAATTCATCTATACCGCATGTGTTTGGACTATGGGGGAAACCGGAGCACCTGGAGGAAACCCACGCCAACATGGGGAGAACATGCAAACTCCACACAGAAACACCAACTGACCCAACTGGGACTTGAACCACTGTCCTTCTTGCTGTGAGGAGACAGTGCTAACCACTGAGCCCCCGTGCTGCCTCATGTTAACTCACAGTGCATTACCTAATGTTAACACAACTTTGTTTTTAATAACCATTATTAAATATTGAACTATGATTCGAAGAATTTGATGCGATGAAGTATTATTAATTATTATCTTAGTAAATACATTACATGAAAACTTATTGTAAGATGTGACTAAAAAAGAACAACCCAGTGCTTGGTTTGTCCTTATTTGACAGTGTGTTTTGGCAACACAGCATCGTTCATAAATTGTACACCCAGAGTGTTGAGACAGAATTCTGGCTGGCTGAGCTGTGATGCAGACAAATACTATTAGCCGTTGGTTATTCAATATGTTCCACGCTGACTGTTAAAATGATGTCAACACATCAAACAAAGCTGTGCATTCCACAATACTTCAGTGGGCCTTAAATGATTCACCTGGAAGCAAAGCTGATGGCAAACCCCCTCATATGGAAGAAGAAAGGCATTTGTTAATGTTATGAATAATTGATGCCAGCTCATTGAATTATGTAAGGAATAATGGATGATGAGCTTTACCCCATGGCTGCATCGCTACCTCAGGCGTGCATTATTTTCTAATAATTCAACGTACCAGAATAAATAATTTTGCTCAAACTTTACCACACCTAAAAACATATGCTCATATGTTGAATTTTAGGATATTTGTCAGTTTGTGGTGGGCTAGTTTCCTACAGATCTAATCCAAAATTTTTGTTTTTGATCAGATTTTTGAAATAACATTTAGCGTAGTGGTATAACTACTGGTGTATGGGGTGTAACTGTAATGCTGTTTTGATCTGCCATTAACTACATTAGCCACATTTCCACTGCCACTTCCGGGGCCTAATCGGGACAAAGCGGGCTTCCTCGGGGCCAGCGGCCAGCCTTTTTCGGTCCACCAAATACCTTGGGCCAAAAGCCACATTTTCCTTTTAAATGTAAGGGTGTTGCATAAAATAATAAAGTTTTAATTTAATAAGTGATATTTCTATGCTGCATGCTCCTTGATGTTTCAATAACAATAAATGAATACAACAGTCGTGGAAACGCGACATGATTTCGGCCTCACTGCTCATGCTCCCAAGCTACTGGCATGGCCCAGCCCGGCCCGATAAAAGCCCTGGCTCGCACTGGCCCAAAAGTGGAAATACGGCTTAAGCTATGGTCACACTGGGGTTTGTGTGTGCGAAATTCTGTCGTACGGCGCTGCGAAAAGGGGCGGGATTAAACAAGATGATTAGACATTAAAAAAAGCCAACGATTGTTCAATATTTTAAATTTCTGTCCAGGGAGGTCGTGTTTTGATCCTCGATTGGTCTCACGCAGTCAAGTGATCCGATTTCGCAGGTCAGAGTTCACCAAGCTTGAACTTTGCACCACAGCAACATGCGAACCTTGACGCATGACCCCGAGTTTCTGACGCATTCGCGTGCGTATGAATGGAAGTCTATGGGAAGAAAAGTCAAGTGTGACCGCAGCTTTATGTGTGCACCACTGAAAATCACAAACCTATCAGTAAGCCCCTCTCATTAAACACAGATGAGCAAATAGCAGATGAGGATCAGCTGAGCTCGGAACTCAGATATCTTTAAGTCACGTCACCATAGAAAACTACTAGAAGATCATTGGATTAAGATTTCACTGGAAGAAACTTGCAAGGGTTTATACAATAAAAATGGTAAAGAGACATCCATAGTAAGAACAAATTAGCAAAGACGTATACAAGGACACTGAAGCATTTCAAAGCCATGTCCATCAGTTGATCTATCAGTAGATTGCTCACATGTCAGCTTTCAAATGTCCCTGTATCCGTGTTTGCACTTGGTGAACAGTGGTGAAGAGTCACAGTCATGTCTGTTGAGCACTTGAACACAAGGGCCAATCAGCAGTTGTTTAAAGGGTCACCAAACACCAAAAGACATTTTTTGAGATGTTGACAGTCATATATTGGCCTCACGTTGCTAAAAACACTATTAGGACATATATTTCACTAAAAAGTGAAAATATATATTTTTTTTTGCATTGTTTTGAGCAAATTCATTCTTCCTGTTTGAAAATAAATTTTGAAGTGGTGTCACAGCAATGAGATCATTGTGTAAATTCTAGCGTGGAGATTGGATGTCTGTGTCGGCCGGGACAAAGTGACGTCACTGAGTTCAGCATTAATTCATGAGAGACTTGGGTTGAACCAATTAGCACGCTCTATTGTGAATGAGATGCCACTTCATTCAACTTGCATGATAGCTTCGAAGACTCTTTTTACCTGTTTCAGTGTTTAGAGAGAAGCCAAGTTGGGTTGTAGTTAAAACAAGTGGAAGAAGAAGAAGAATTGTTTGGAGACATGGGCGATCGGTGTTCTGTTTTTAAATGTGCCGAAACAATATTGTGCTGGATTACATGTGTGGATTACAGGGGTCTGCTAACATGCGACAAAAATATGTTTGTAAAAACTTTTTAGCCGAGAGCTTTTTGAACATGGAAATTGTGAAATCCGCATTTGCCACTCTTCTTTTAAAAGAAGACATGGTCCCAGTTTGGTGATCCATTCAAATAGAAGTGCCCTGCAAATTGGACATCACAGGATATTCTACAGCAATTGCTTTTCAAAAGAAGCATGTTTAATTCAAAGTTTGTGAGAATTGACCTTCATGTGGTAAAATAACCCACACTTCTGTTATAAGGTTTAATTCAAAATAATACACTGCAATTCTTTGTTTTTAATGAGGTAAACATCAAGTTCAACCAAAATCCCATGTGCAGTGGGAAGAACACTGTTGAGAACATATCCATCAGAAGACAGTTCCTTCCTGGAGCTCTAGAACAGGCATGTTAAGCAAGAGTTGCATAGAAAAAGTGTAGGGGGGGGGGGGGGGGGATGGGTGAAATGAACCAGTGAAATGTATTTTTGTTTATGCTTAAAATGCATGATTCAAACAAAAGTACAAAACATCATCAGAATAGCATTGCTTTAATAATAATAAAAAATTTAACTGGCAGGAGGCCATATAAGTGAAAAATAAGTGAAGCAGAGTCTACCTGTGTAAGATCAGTGTCGTCATAGGAACAGCACATCCACCGCAATCAACCTGGAGCATGTGCCGATCGTCTGCACCTTAGGCAATTTAGGAGATGTGCATATAAGCGTGCGCTTCGAAGGACAGAGTGAGCTTATACTATACAAACACCTTTAATGCTGTTGTTTCATTACCATTGCAGACTTGAGCAACTAAAGCTCGGCACGTCTCTCCACTCATGGACACTAGCTTAGACTTCCTCCAAGCACCTGCACAATGCAAATGTACCATTTTCAGTAAATGACCCAGCAGAGATTTGTCTGTGTTGTCACTCACCTCACCACAAATAGTGGAAAATATGAGCAAGTGAAAAGTGATTGGAGACTGATTTCATTCCCCTATGGAAACTCACTCTCTTTCCCTCTCTTTCTCATTCCTGGGGATGAATATTTAGTAGATCGTGCAGCAGATCAATAAGATTACCATATTACTAGTTGTGTCCAGACAAAGGATACAGGATACAAAGGATGCAATACACAGGATTCACACCCCTTGACCTACTGTTCAGGAATCAGTCCTGTGGTTTACATATGGCTCCTCATCACGTCATCATTGACCATGTCCAGGAGCAGACTGAATGTGTAATGCAGGGGTCACCAATCTTGGTCCTGGAGGGCCGGTGTCCCTCCAGAGTTTAGCTCAAACTCTCCTCAATACACCTGCCTGGAAGTTTATAGTATACCTAGTAAGATCCTGATTAGCTTGTTCCAGGTTTGCTTGATTAGGTTTGGAGCTAAATTCTACAGGACAGGACTCAGGAACATTTTTTTTCCTTAATAGCCAGCTTGCACAATAAATTCACTTTTTAAATAAATCTTCTTTCAGTCAGTTTTTCTTTGTGTTCATATTATCACTCAATTCAATTAATGTTTATTTCTATAGCGCTTCTACAATGTAGATTGTGTTAAGCAGCTTAACATAGGAGTTCTAGTAAATTGAAACTGTGTCAGTCCAGTTTTCAGAGTTTAAGTTCAGTTTAGTTCAGTTCAGTGTGGTTTAAATTTCACCGCTGAAAGTCCAAACACTGAAGAGTACTTATAACAAATTACAATTACGTTTTGATTTTGCTTTTTGTAATAAAGTTACATGTAACAAGTTAGTCCCCAATACCAGTGGTGGAGGTAACGAATTACAACTACTCACGTTACTGTAATTAAGTAAAATTTCTGTAAATTCTGTAATTTTACTTGTACTTGAGTACAAATTAAGCTGAGTAATTTACTTCGTTACTTTTAAAATCACAACTTCGTTACAGAGTACTGTAATTTAATTAATTTTTCAACCGCTGACTTTGGTAGCCAATAAAAAAAATCTCATCTTAACGGACCAATGAAAAGCCTGGTACATTATTTGAACCGAAAAACAAGTTCAGGCTACTGCAGATTTACGTGAGCTGACCGTCATCATACAGTCACAAAGAAATCGATTGACATATGGAGATTCAAGACAGCAATAATGAATCTTAAAGACATGAAAGATAATGAATGTTTAAGATGTTTTAGAATGACCAAAACAACACTTTTGATATGTTACAATGTGCTCAGCCTGCTGGTTTGTCCATTCACACACATTTTCAAAATGTATGCGCATCATGGCGTTTCCATCAACCGTTTTTATGTGCTTATCCAAAAACCTCATAAAATAAGTGGATGAAATCTGCCCTCTGCTGTGCCATCCAGTTTACATAGGGTTTCCGCAGGGTCTTAAAAAGTCTAAAGTTTAAAAATATAAATTTTAGGCCTTAAAAAAAGTCTTAAATCCGCTGTTCTAGGTCCTAATTATTTTTGCACAAGTCTTATTTTTCCGATGTCCATGTAACGCTACATCTAATGCTCATTTGAATTCTTTTTTGTTGCTGTTGCTTGGTTTTGTGGTGTTGTAGTTCTTTGTTTCACTAGTCCTAATGTAATTTGCGGTATTACAACTACAAATGAGACCAACATGCAATAGTCAATTGGCTTTCTGTTATTGAACTCAGTGTGCGCTGCGAATGTGACATCATCGCTGTGTTTGCGGAGATTTGTTTTGCATATGAATCACTTTGAAGAGATTTTGTCTGAAACAGTATGCCTGTACAGACATCTTAATGATCCGACCATGCGAGATCATCATAGAGATAACCAGATGACCAATAATTATTGGCTAGAAATTGCAACAGCCATGAAAAGGAGGAAAGTATTTTGTTAAATAGTTTGGAAAAACCTGAGGGATAAGTTTGTTAAAACAAAAAAGAGGCCATGGCAAAAGTGGAGACCCATGTGGTTTTAATATTACAGAATATGTTTTTCCACCATTTACAGGTTTTACACTGATTTATAATTTTGAAGTTAAAACAATGTAACAGCTACAAACTAAAATTAAGTAACAAATTATGTCTTTGTCTGGAAAAGAATGTTTGAACCTATCAGTTTACAGTATACTGATGCCCAATTTCTAGGCTTTATTGGTCCATTATTCCCTTTTTAGCTTGTAAGAAGAGGACAGAAACTAGCCAGACAGTAATGTGTGAATTGTTGAGTGGGCAAAATAATTTTTTTTTCCTTTTATTCTTGCCATAATAAAAAATATAATTGCAACCCATTTTCTCTTGTCATTGATATTTAAATTTAAAGGTAGTACTTATCGAGATATGAACAAAAGCGTAAAGTTTGATTTAAAAAATCTTGAATGGTTATAAAACTTTAAAATCATTCATTCTCTTTTCAGCTTAGTTCCTTTATTAATGAGGGGTCACCACAGCGGAATGAACCACCAACTTATCCAGCACATATTTTCCGCAGCGGATGCCTATCCAGCTGCAACCTATTACTGGAAAACACCCATACATTCTCATTCACAACTACGAACAGTTTAGCTTAACTAATTCACCTAAAGCGCATGTGTTTGGACTGTGGGGGAAACCAGAGCACCCGGAGGCAGTCAGCGAAGGTGCGCGATGCAGCGCCAGGCGAAAGTATAAATCAGCCTTAAGATGTTTGTATTTTTTTCCCTGTAGTTCAATAGTGCATCTAACCTGTTTTTAGTACTGTTCAATTTAAATAAATTTATTTTACCACAAATTGAGTGATTTTGCATTTTCTCTTGCGTGTTTTTGATATTGTGATATAGGTCTTAAATTTAATACTTAATGGTCTTAAAAAGTATTAAATTTATATATATATATATATATATATATATATATATATATATATATATATATATATATATATATGTATGTGTGTGTGTGTGTGTGTGTGTGTGTGTGTGCGTGTGTGTGTGTGTGTGTGAATTGTGTTTTATTGCCTGGATCTTGTCTGATTCAGCAATTATGGATAATTCCACCAATACCACCAGCTAAAAAAGTAATTTGTACTTAAGTACTTTTTAACACCAGTACTTTTACTTGTAATTGAGTATAATTTCAGCAATGTAACAGTAATTGTAATTGAGTAGAAATTTTTAGTACTCTTTCCACCACTGGCCAATACTGGTGGTTTTCGATAAGGCCATGGGAGCTTAGGAGAATTAGATTCAAGACTCTGATGAACATTTTAAAAAAATTAACATGAAGATGGTAGAGAACTGTGAGGCAGTGACCTTTTAAAATTGTAAGTCCTATGGTACCAAGAAAGTTGTATTTTGTGGTTATTATCCTGGCATTCAGTTTGACCTTCCAATTTCAAAGTGCTGAATGAAGGAGGTTAAATCAGAGGTGATTTCTGAAGGGCCATATTTGCTCACAGCTTACGACAATGCAAATTCTCAATTGGTTTTAAAGGCCAGAGATGGTCTTATTATTGGAAGATAAAAGGGTCCATGGTTCTACTTCTCACATTACAGCCTTAACATCATTTAATTTCTATCAGAGTTGTGTGACATTCAGTCATTGTTAGTGCCGGAATTAATTATGTGGCATAGACTAAATCCTAATTTTCTGAAAATTGTCTGACTTCTCTTATAAAAGAGTGTTTTATTCCAAACCTAAAAATATATCAATCTAAAATTAATGTTTAAGGGCAAACATGCTAAAGATTAAGCAACAGGTTGTGGTTTAATCTGAATTCTATAAGTGTATTCAGAATAGTGAAGTCTCACTTTTATTGACACCATAAAAACTGCTATTTCAGATCATTAAACTTTATTATATAACCTTGCAGGTTTTCCATTGAACATCTGATTAATTTCACATCACTTTAAAAAGCAGTATTTAACAACATTAATAATGTTCAAGGGCTGATAATTTTCAAATTTCAAGGACATCTTTCCAGTGAAACTCATGTTAATTAAATATGATATATAATAAGGCAGGCTCCAGTATTACAACCACTTAGGGTATAAGCAGTTTGTAATATGGATGAATGGAAGTGACAGCAGCTGCATTCGATAACTTAGTTAGAAGCCTCACAATTATATTATGTGGTCTGTGTGAAACATGCCAACACGCCAGTTGAGAATGGAAATTTCAATAATAATTAGGTGCAGTAAGAACGAATTTTAAGAAACAGTGTGGATGATTGAAACCAACACCTAAACACACATCTATAAGCACATTAATAAACATTAATATAAACACATTAATATATATAAAAATATTTTAGGGTGCTATTTGGGGTTGGATAAAATCCACTCAATACTGGTCTGTTACTATACCTAATCTTGGTTCTGTGAAACAAATAACTGCCAATGTTACTCACATGTGGATCAGAAACAAAGCAATCTTGGCACTCATTTTCAAGCCGTCCTGATCTCTAATGTGTCTTTATTGCTGAAAAGTTTTTCCAATAAAAGCTCAGGTCCTAGTTCTTGCCTTATTTATACCCAGTTTTCCAAATCCTGTATCCTGTAGAAGCTTCACAACAGTACACATTTTGGATGTCTCCCTTGTCAAATTACATATTTATCTCTTAATTTTGGGGTTCATGTCAATGAGCAGATTAGTTTATTCAGGAGTGTTTGTTCTGTAATAGTTTACATCTATAGTGTTGTTGTCACATCCAGTCTTCCCTGTGTGTGTGTGTTGTTTTCATCATGTGACCTTCCCCATGTGCTCCTTTGTTCCAGTTCCCGCCATGTGTTTATGTTAATTATGTCCACCTGTGTCTAATCATTGTCATCATCCACTGTGTCGATGTCTGTCTTCCTGTGTTCATCTCCGTAAGTGTTGTAAATAAATATACGTGTTTTGATAATCCTGAGATCCCGTGCCTTCTTCAAGTGAACTCAGGCGGTACATAATACTGGACCTAAGAAAAGTTTACGGCATGATTTCCCCTCATTTTGTTTTCTTAGTCTTTTTGCCCCCAGTGTTTTATTTTTCTCTCCCTTGTGTTTCTTTCCAATGGACACCATCTACACTTCGAAATTCCTCATCGTCCTGTTTAGGCTGGGGGAAAACAGCCTCGAGTTTCCTGTTCCTAGCAAAACAATCTAGCTGGCCGTACGACGTACCAACTTGAACACCGCTTGCAGAGCACGGTCGTCCGAAGATGGTCCTCAAGGCGATCTCGCTGCCTATGTGGAGTGGACACTGGCTAGGAACCGACCATCGTTCGACGTCAGTGCCACTACAGACCCAGCAACCAGTCCAACTACCATCTGCAGGGAGCGTACGCCAGAGCCCACCGAAGACGGAGAGTCACCCGCTGTATGTGAGCCATCATCATCAAGAGCGACAGAGCGGAACATCACTCAGCAGGAGGAGCTCAACCAGCCATCTGACCAGGTGTGTGAGCCAGCAACAACACTGAATGTGGGAGTCCTGGTGGACATCGAGGGACCGAGCGAGAGTCCCGCCCACCGACCCACAGCAGAGGGTGAGCTGGCCATGGACCCAGAAGTGCTACTCATTAGCCGCGTTTCCACTATCGTGCCTAAAGCGAACGAGCCAGGGCGAGCCAAGGCCAGTTGCGTTTCCACTATCACTTCCGGGGCGTAATTGGGCCAAAGCGGGGCTTCCTTGGGGCCAGCGTCCGGCCTTTTTCGGCCCAAGGAGGGCCAAGGAGGGCCAACTGGGGCTTCGGGGCGGGGTTACGTACAAAGGCGGAGTTTTCCTGTCAGGTAAAGAGGAGACAAGATGAAATATTACCATGTTCATCCACTGTTGCTGTTGCAGTTGTCGTTGTATACGTCGTTCTCGTTGCTCGGCTGCTCTTTTGCGCCTTGCAGCCAAAATCTGTGTTCGAAGTAAATGCCGCCGAACTCGAATGTCCTTATCCAGGGATCGCTGTCTGGCCTTACACCAACAGACCACAAACAGTAAAAAAGCAATCGCTTTGGTGTTCTCCATCTTCCAGCTCTCGTAGTGATGCCAGGTTGTATTTGTGGTTATAATTTGAGTTTTTTGTTCCCGCTGAAGTGGGCGGGTTGTGTGACGTTTGATTCGGGGGACGTTCTGGGGACGGTGTTTGCGTGACACGCTGCGAGCAACTAGCCCGACAGTGGAAACGCGACATGATTTCGGCCTCATTTCTTAACCTCCCGGGCTATTGGCCCGGCCTGGCCCGATTAAAGCCCTGGCTCGCACTGGCCCGATAGTGGAAATGCGGCTATTGACTTCTGGAGTGAAGTCAAGCCCCTTCCGCTGTTCCCAGACAGCCTTCCAGACCTGTTCATCATGAACAGCCCTCCCAACCTTCACATTCTGCCTGCTCCAGTCAGCCAGTCCCCCAGCTCACCCTCCAACCGTGGAGGCATCCCTAAGGGGCCTGCCTACCTGTTTCGCCAGCCAGAGGTTGTTGCCCAACGTCATCTCCTCTGCCCTCCGAGCTACGGACTCCGCCTCAGCCCTCCGACCCAACGGCTCCACGTTAGCTCTCTCCTCAGTGGACCGTCAGCCCTCCGGCTCCACCAGGCTCCCTCATACCCCCGGTTCTGCCTTGGTCAGTCATCGTCCTGCTTCCACTTCTGGACTCTGCTCCTCCGGCTGTGCCTCATTTCTTCATTCTGCCAGCTCCATTGAGCTTCTCCTTCCCTCCAGCTATGCCTCGGTCCTCTGTCGCTCTGGCTCCACCTCGGGTATGCGGACCTGTGTCGTCGCTTCGGTCGGGTGAGCCGTTCGCTCCACCTCGGCCCTTCGGATCCTTGTCGTCAAGTTCTTGGGCTCCACCGGTGACCACTCCTCCTCCATGGTTCCTCCCTCCGTCGACTCCACACTGGGCCGTCCATCTGGCTGTGTTCTGGGTCCTCCTCTTGCTTCACCTTCCTTCCTGGCTCCTTCCTCCTGTGACTCCTCCCTAGACTCATCCTCTGTTCCACACCCTCCAACTCATCTCCTGGATCCTTCCTCCTGTGACTCCTCCCTGGCCACCTCCTATTTTTCACACACCCCAATTCCTCTCCTGGTTCCTCCACAGACTCTCCTCTCACCCTCCCCTTTCGTTTAGGCGTGAGGGCGCACCTTTTAAAGGGGGGGTTGGGGGTACTGTCACACCCAGTCTTCCGTGTGTGTGTGTGTTGTTTTCATCATGTGACCTTCCCCATCTGCTCCTTTGTTCCAGTTCCCGCCAAGTGTTAATGTTAATCATCTCCACCTGTCTCAACCCGGTGTCTAATCATTGTCATCATCCACTGTGTATTTTTAGTCCTGTGTTTCCTTGAGTCATTGTCCGGTATTCTCACTACGTCGATGTCTGTCTTCCTGTGTTCATCTCCGTAAGTGTTGTAAATAACTATACATATTTTGATAATCCTGAGATCCTGTGCCTTCTTCAAGTGAACCCAGGCGTTACAGTTGTGTGCCTCTTGCACACTGACATAGATTTTTATGACTTATCGGAAATTAGTTCATGTTTAGTTTGATAAAACTCTCAGTTTTTGGGTTCAAGAAATTGGTTGGGTTTTGATCAGCTTTCCTCATCTGTTAAGTTACACTATTCTGATGAGGAGAATGGTTTTAGTTTTCACAAGGTGCTGAGATGAGCGGCCTATGACAAAAAAAATGTGTGTTATTGAAGGAAGATCTGGGATTAGTTCGGTCTTCATTCCCGAATCAAGAGCACATGCACCTCCTACTGCTGATTGGCTATTAGAGTGTTGCTATTCCCAGTCTACTGCTTGGTTTTTTATACACACACATCCAAAACTATGTAAGCACATTGGATCTCATTCACTAATAATTAAGTAACTTATTTTTATTTATACACATATTCAAACAACTCAAAATTATTATCTTTTTTCTTTATTATTATTTTATGTTGGAAGGCAGGCTGGTTTTCACTATAATATAACATAATATAATATAGGGGCAGCACAGTAGTGCAGTGTGTAGCACGATTGCCTCACAGCAAGAAAGAATGAGCTAAATTGGCCGAAGTGTGTGTGTGTGTGTATGTTGGAAGGGCATCCGCTGCGTAAAACATATGCTGGATAAGTTATTAATAAAAGGACTATGCCGAAAAGAAACTGAATGAATAATATAATATAATATAATATAATATAATATAATATAATATAATATAATATAATATAATATAATATAATATAATATATCCATATTTCAAGTATTAGCTTTTCATAAATATTTGCAATGGTTAGGACACTTAAAATGCTTATTAGCTAATTGACAACAAATTCAAAGTAATTCAGTAAGTGAAGTTTATTCATAAATTATTTTTGAGAGGATCACGTGCTTATGATTAGTTGTAGCCGGTCTTGCATTATTCAATTTATGATTCACCAATCAGGTGATTCCTAAGCCACTATAAATACCCAAAGTTCTGTATAACAGCCATCTTCGTTTTGAAGAATCCCCCCTTCCACCCCTACTCCTCCTCCTTTTCTAGATGGATAGCACAGTGGCCCAGTGGTTAGCACTGTCGCCTCACAGCAAGAATGTCACTGGTTCTAGTCTTTACTAAGCCTGCCAACATTTCTGTGCGGAGTTTACACATTCTCCCCGTGCTCATGTGGATTTCCCCCGGGTTCCCCAGTTTCCTCCAACAGTCCAAAAACATGCAACTCAAGTTAATTGACTAATCCAAATTGGCACCATAGACATGCTCCTACTAAGTAGTTATCTCTTAAGAGCAATCACTATCTGTTCATTAGCTAATAAAGCAGGGGAGTTCTCAAGATCTACCTGAGCTCAAACTCCCCTCTCGCCTTCAAACGGGAGGGAGCCCTGGGCTCTCTCCTGGGACAGCATGCCAAACAAGCTTTATAATCAAACATCAGTTGAGTGTGAACTCTTGAAATGTTATAAATTTAAAGGGGCAATAGGTGATCTGCCAGAATGCTAGTGTTAGCACAATAGCGTAGAAATTTTACATCCCTCCTCTGCCATCCAAAGCCACGCCTCTTTAAGTCATGAATGCATGAAGGCTTCTCAAATAGATATATTAGCAGCCAATGACTATCAAAGTTCAACATTGTTTAAAAGTCAATAAAGTAGTGCTAGTGTTGTTTTGAAGTCATACCTACATGCCATTTCAGATCCAATATTCAAAGTAACAGAGTGGGAGTGTTTCACAGGCTGCCACTGTTCAAAAATGAACGAATGTGCTATGTAAATCAAACTTCACCTCAGTAAAGCTGGTAAGGCAGAAGAGCACTATTTACTTATGTTTCGTTATGCAACTAAATAAAAATCAGATCAGAAAAAAGCAGTGCTAAAAACAGAAGTAGTAGTAATGTTAGTAATGTAAACTTTTTTTTTTGAGAGAGAGAGAGTACAGTTAGTGGTATAGCCAGAGAGGCAGTTGCAAATTAGGAAGGAAAGTGGAAACTAAATAGTTGAGTTTTTAGTCGTTTCTTGAAGACAGCAAGTGACTCTGCCGTTCTGATGCAGTTAGGGAGTTTGTTCCACCAACTGGGCAGATTGAATGCGAGAGTTCGGGAAAGTGATTTCTCCCTCTTAGGGATGGAACCACAAAGCGACATTCATTCACAGAACGCAAGTTTCTGGAGGGCACATAAATCTGCAGACGTGAGAGCAGATACGAAGGAGCAAAGCCAGAGGTCACTTTGTAAGCAAACATCAGAGCTTTGAATTTGATGCGAGCAGCAACTGGCAGCCAGTACAAACGGGTGAGTAGCGGAGTGACATGTGCTCTTTTGGGTTCATCAAAGACCACTCGTGCTGCTGCGTTCTGAAGCAGCTGAAGAGGTTTGATAGAGTTAGCTGGAAGCCCGGCTAGTAGAGAGTTGCAATAGTCCAGTTTGGAGAGAACAAGAGCTTGAACAATAAGTTGAGCTGCATGTTCAGATAGGAAGGTTCGGACCTCTCTGATGTTATAGAGTGCGAATCTGCAAGATCGAGCAGTTCTAGAAATGTGGTCAGAGAAGTTTAGTTGGTCATCAATCGTTACTCCAAGGCTTTTTACCATTTTGGATGCAGTAATGGTTGCCCCATCCATCTGGATTGAAAAGTTATGGTGTAGAGTCGGGTTGACAAAAACTTCAAGCATTTCCGTTTTCGCGAGGTTAAGCTAAAGATGATGATCTTTCATCCAGTGTGAAATGTCTGACAGGCAGGCTGAGATGCGAGCTGGAACCGAGGGATCATCAGGGTGAAAAGAGAGGTATAGCTGGGTCTCATCAGCATAGCAGTGGTAGGAAAATCCATGTTTCTGGATGACTGGTCCTAAAGATGTCGTGTAGATGGAGAAGAGAAGTGGCCCAAGAACAGAGCCCTGAGGTACCCCAGTGCTGTAGGTTGGACACCTCTCCCCTCCAAGTAACCCTGAATGACCTGTCAGAGAGGTAAGATCTGAACCACTGAATAACAGTGTCTACTACGCCCAGTGACTCAAGCGTAGATAGCAGGATCTGGTGGTTTACAGTGTCAAAAGCAGCTGATAAATCCAGCAAGATGAGGACAGATGATTTAGAGTCTGCTTTAGCCAGCCTCAGATCCTCCACAACCGAGAGCAGGGCAGTCTTAGTTGAGTGGCCTTTCTTAAAGCCAGATTGCTTGTTGTCCATGAGGTTGTTTTGAGTAAGAAAGTCTTAAGACTTGATTAAACACTACTTTCTCCAGAATCTTGGCCATGAATGGAAGCAGGGATACCGGTTTGTAGTTTTCAAGTAGCGTTTGATCCAGGTTGGGTTTCTTTAGCAGTGAGGTTATCCTAGCCTGCTTAAATGAAGTAGGGAATAGACCAGAGTCAAGAGATGTGTTAATTATGTGAGTCAGTGTTGGTATGACTGCAGAAGAAATAGCTTGCAAGAGATGAGAGGGAATGGGATCAAGCGGACAGGTGGTTGCATGGCTAGATAGCACGAGTTTGGACACCTCAGACTTGGAGAGCTGAGAAAAAGAGGTGAGTGTGTGTGGTGTTGATGGTGTATCTTGCGTGTTTGTTGTAGGTGCAGCAAAATGAGCACTGATTTTTGCAGTTTTGGTGCAAAAGAATATAGCAAAGTCATCAGTAGTGATTGTGGAGGATGCAGGTGGAGGATAGAGGAGGGAGGAAAATGTTGTAAAAAGTAAGCGAGGATTGGTGGCACTGTTGATTTTCTGACAGAAGTATGTCTGCTTTGCAGAAGTAACCTCAGCCGAGAAAGAGGACAGAAGAGTTTGGTATGTTATGAGCTGTTCAGGATTTTTAGTTTGTCGCCAAATTCTCTCTGCTGTCCGAAGTTTTGAGCGATGCTCAAGAGCTTGAACAATAAGTTGAGGTCTCAACCAGGTCTCAGTTAGAGCCATGAGATTATAGTCAGAATGAGTATCTTTGGAGGTAATAAAAGCTGCCTTGTTAACAGCAGATTGACAATTCCAGAGGCCCATGGAGAGAGAGAGTTGTGAGATAGCAGATACATGTATCGATCGAAGGTTGTGAGGATTACGCCTGCAGCGTACCTCTCATGCTTTGCAAGTGTTAGTAACAACAGGATTTAGTAAACACATAATAAAAGTGCAATGAAAACAATGATGCAGAGATAAAGTAAAAAGAAAAAAAGTTAAGTACTCAAGTGCTTTGTTGGTGTCTTTGCTCGGTGGTCATGCAGGTAGAAGAACACAATCAAGAACACAATCTACATAAGCTTTGCGTGACTAGAATAGTTTTAAACTGCATAACATCCTTTCTTCCAGGATACAAAAGTAATTCTGATATTGATTGAGGATTTAGAAAAGTTTTGATTCTGCATTTTTGGCAGAAGCCCTTTCAGAAACAATCTTTCTTTTTATGGATACAAGGACACGTTGGTCTTTCAGAAAGAAGTCTTTCAGGTTGATGCAAAGTTTGCCTGATATCTCTCTCTGTCAGCTGTAGGTGGCCATGCTTCATGTTTATTCATTCATTCATTCATTCATTTTCTTTTCGGCTTAGTCCCTTTATTAATCTAGGATTGCCACAGCGGAATGAACCACCAACTTATTCAGCATATGTTTTACACAGCGGATGACCTTCCAGCTGCAACCCATCATTGGGAAATATCCTTATACACTCATTCACACACATAAATTACGGACAATTTTAGCTTACCCAATTCACCTGTACCGCATGTCTTTGGACTTGTGGGCAAAACTGAAGCACCCAGAGGAAACCCACTCGAGCATGGGGAGAACATGCAAACTCCATACAGAAATCCTAACTAACCCAGCCAAGGCTCAAACCAGTGAACTTCTTGCTGTGAGGCACTCGTACTACCCACTGCGCCACCGTGACGCCCGCCATGCTTTATGTGTACTTTATCACCTACTGCACCCTTAACAATCTAAATAGAAATGTTCGATAGAAATTAAAATACATTAAACGTACAATTATTATAATATTTTTATTATTAGAATATGCAAGTAGTACACAAAATAGGATCACATACAAAGAAAACAAAACAACAACAAAAACATGAAAAATGGTGTTTGTGTGTGTGTGTGTGTGTGTGTGTGTGTGTGTGTGTGTGTGTAAAGGTAACTAGGTGGACGGTCAGAGTACACACATAAGGAAAAAAAAATTATATATATATATATATATATATATATATATATATATATATATATATATATATATATATATATATATATATATAAACATGTATAACAATCATTAAATGAAGCAAATAGCATAGATATAAATAAAATAGGTAGAGAAAAAAAATCAATCAGTGGTAAGGAGTGACAGACAGTAATAATAGTAATGTAATTATAGTAATAATGACAGTAAAAGGAAACAAAGGACAACAGTAATAATAACTAACAGCAACAATAATAATAATAATAAATTACAAGTACTATACCAACTACTATTGTATATTTCAACTAAACCTGATGAGTTGTCTGAACTGTCTAAGCTAACTGAGTGTATTAAAGATGTTTAAGACTGGATGACCAACAATTTTCTTCTCTTAAACTCAGACAAAACAGAATTATTACTTATTGGGCCTAAATCCTGTACACAGAAGATCTCACAACCCGGCCTACAATTAGAGGGATACTGTGGTGGGAAAAGCGTGGCCAAACACTCAGAAAGGGGGGAGAGCGAGTTGAGACACCGGCGGCTGGTCAATAGCCCAATCAGAAATAATTAATAACACCTATTTTCTCTAGTGATTGGGCCGGAGAGACACCTTATTTAGGGAGCGAGAGACCAGTCGGGAGAGAGAGAGCTGAGCGACAACCAGCACATTGGGAGCTTGTTGCTTAAACACTGAAAAGATTAATAAAATTGTCACTTACCTTAACGCCGACCCGGTCTTCTTCTTCCCACAACAAAGAACCTTTCTACAGATACAAAGTTAGCGTTAGCTCTAATATACAAGATCTGGGTGTCATATATCCTATGTCACAAAAACTGCATTCTTTCATCTGAGAAATATCTCTAAGTTACGAAGTATGCCATTCATTTCAGATGCAGAAAAGACCATGCTTTTATGATTTCAAGGCTGGATTACTGTAATGCTCTGTTTGCTGGCTGCCCATCATCCTCTATTAACAAACTTCTGCTGGTACAAAATGCAGCTGCCAGAGCTCTTACCAGGTCTAGAAAATGTGATCATATCACCCCAATTTTATCCTCCTTACACTGGCTGCCTGTTAAGTTTCGTATTGAATTTAAAATATTGCTTCTTACATATAAAGCTTTAAATATCTAGCTCCTGTTTATCTAACCAATCTTCTGTCTCACTACAATCCAACTCGCTCTTTAAGATCTCAAAACTCTGGTAGTACCTAGAATAGCAAAGTCGAGTAAAGGAGGTTGAGCCTTTTCATTTATGGCTCCTAAACTCTGGAATAGCCTTCCTGATAACGTCCGAGGCTCAGACACACTCTCCCAATTCAAAACTAAATTAAAAACCTATCTTTTTAGTAAAGCATACACTCATTGCATCGCTTAGCGGTATGATACATGAATGACAACAAGCGTAATGAAGAGGAACAACGAAACAAGAACTGAACTGCAGTGGCGCAGTAGGTAGTGCTGTCACCTCACAGCAAGAAGGTTGCTGGTTCGAGCCTCGGCTTGGTCAGTTGGCATTTCTGTGTTTGCATGGGTTTCCTCCGGGTGCTCCAATAGACAGTCCAAAGACATGCAGTACAGGAGAATTGGGTTGGCTAAATTGTCCGTAGTGTATGAGTGTGAATGAGTGTGTATGGATGTTTCCACAGCTGGAAGGGCATCCGCTGCATAAAACATGTGCTGGATAAGTTGGTGGTTCATTCCACTGTGCCAACCCTGGATTAATAAAGGGACTAAGCCGAAAAGAAACTGAATGAATAAATGAAAAGTGAGTCCCAATTCAAGAGCGTTATTCTCACAATGTAGCATAACATCGCTGCTTGTTGTACAGCTCCATGTCACTTTTTAGAAATTGTAATCAATATAAGAAAGATGGCTTGAATCATTTGAAGATGTTAACAAAATGAAACTTAGGCGCTCACTAACAGCACCTAGTAGCATTATTGCACCTCCAAGGAATTTGTGGTAATGTTAGCATGTGGTCAGGAGAGATATTAAAATGGTTCATCTTGTGACTCCTCAGCTGGCATTGTGGAGAAATAATAACAGATACCAGCAATGATTTCCATTTATTCCCATAGACAGGTCGAGAGATGCTAAATGCACTGAATAACGACGGCTCTTAATGGCAAAACTCTTTATCTCCTAGCTTTCTGTCTGGTTTCAGAGGTAGCTGTGTGTATTAATGCAGGTGAGTGGGATTTTATTATACTTTAATGAAGAGAACATTACATTACCGAGACAGTATATTTTACATAGGAAAATTTGATCAGGTAGAAGTTTGAGTAACATATATCAGTTTTGTCTCGCTAACCCAATAATTGACGTTAATCTTATTGAGTAAAGATTGCATAACCCCATTAAATTCATTACCAGCGCTTCGAAAGAAAAAAGGTGATGGAGACTAAATAAGCGAGTGGGTGAACATCTGAATAAAAGAGGAAGGCAAGATAGATAATTGAGTGGTCAGACTAACTACATTAAAAAACACAGCTCTCAAAATGAGTGCCACAAACCAGGGCTTTCATTAGTGTTTTATTTGTCTTCTATTGACAGTAGGATGTGGATACAGCCCCAATTAATTTCCTCTCAGGACATTAAGCAATTTTCCTCATCTTTCACAGTGGTTCTTTGGGATTCGAGGACTAAGTGTAACCCTGCAGATTGACACTGGCCATTTCTAATTAGAGATCCTCCATTTCCACTGGGAAACAAACAACTGCACATTAGAAAGCAAGGCTATTACCCAATAACACAGCAGCAGCAGAGAGATGAAGTGAGATGGCCTTGTTTCTGACACGTTTCATTCATTGGTGAAAACATGAGGCTGTTTGTACATGACTTATTTGGTATAGACACCTTGAACTCTGACCCAGTTAAAGAGGATAACCCAGATGTAATCTGGTTGATAGTTGTTTTGCTGTCACACAATACTTCCTCTCAGCCTTTTATTTGCCCTTACAAACAAACAATAAAATGATAACCTGCAACATCATACACTCCATCCATAAAAAAAAAAATGTGTCAGATGTATTGTGTTAATATGAAAGAATTTGCTGTATTGATTTTTCACAGGAGGTGTTGTGCCTGTTGTTTTAGTCTTGAATATCTGAATATCTGTCTATTGAATGTATGTGTGTGTGAATAAGTGTGTATGTGTTTCCCAGTGATGGGTTTGCAGCTGGAAGGGTATCCGCTGCATAAAACAAATGCTGGCGGTTCATTCCGCTGTGGCAACCCCAGATTAATAAAGGGACTAAGCCGAAAAGAAAATGAATGAATGAATGATGGGCGCCACGGTGGTGCAGTGGGTAGCACAATCACCTCACAGCAAGAAGGTCGCTGGTTTGAGCCCCAGCTGGGTTAGATGGCATTTCTGTGTGGAATGCAAGAGTGTAAGGATGTTTCCCAGTGTTGGTTTGTGGCTGGAAGTCCATTCGCTGTGTAAAAAACATATTCTGGATAAGTCAGCAACTCCTGCGACTCCTGATTAATAAAGGGACTAAGCCAAAAATAAAATCAATGATAACAAAACTTAACATCTAGGGGAGAGCAGGAACAAAAGTAACAAAGAAATTTTCTTGAAGTACTGACAACATTTGCTCTTCAGGCTATAACAGCACATTTAGCATGCAACCCTTGATGGATTTAGCATGCAACCCTTGATGGAGATGCCAAATATCACCTGATTTCAGGACCGTGTCCTGTGGTTAGGTCAGAATTTCAGTTTTTTATTTTATGTTTATTGTTAACACTCAATTGTGTACAATCATATAATATTTCAAGGTACATTTGAATCTCAGTATGTGACCTTAAATGCATACAATTTGCATACATTATTGTCAGGTGTTCTAACTATACGTAGTACCCAAATTTAGTTAAATTCTATTAAAAAAAGCATAAAAACTAAAGATTTTATCAATAATAAAAATTATAAGACTATTTACATCCAGGGTGAGAACACATAATTCCTTCCAGAATAGTCTCAAATGATTACATTCATTATGGGAATAGCACAGAATACAATGTGAATATCCTATTATTATTATTTATTCCCTAAGAGGGAAGGAATTACTTTCCCGAACTCTCGCATTCAATCTGCCCAGTTGGTGGAATGAACTCCCTAACTACATCAGAACAGCAGAGTCACTTGCTGTCTTCAAGAAACGACTAAAAACTCAACTATTTGGTCTCCACTTTCCTTCCTAATCTGTAACTGCCTCTCTGGTATACCACTAACTGTACTCTCTCTCTTAAAATAAAAATAAAATTCTAATGCTTTGCTTCTTAGACTTTACACACCTGAAACTTGTCTATAGCACTTGTTCACTGCTGCTCTTATAGTTGTGTAAATTGCTTCCTTGTCCTCATTTGTAAGTCACTTTGGATAATGCTAAATGACTAAATGTAAATGTATGAATATATATATATATATATATATATATATATATATATATATATATATATATATATATATATATATATATATATATATATATATATATATGACCCACATGAGTTTTAGGTCACAAGAGGATAAGTTAAAACTATATCTGTTATTTATTACTGTATTAACATTGTATCTTTAAGAAGAACACAAAGTTGCATTTTTTTAAACTACTGGCAGTTGAGAGAAAGTGTTGGCACGACAACCACAGCGCGTCTTCAGTCAACAAAGAGGACAGCACAGCTGAAGACCAACGCTCTGTTTCTCTCTGTTTTTTTATTCATTTTAAAGGTTAGTAAAGTACTGCAATGTAGATGAAATACTATAATTTTATGAGATAAAATTGTTGTGTATACCTGCAGTTATGTGTGTAAATGATCGGTGTTAAGTCATGTCTGTTATTTGTGAAGAAGTGGGTTTGTTAATTGAGTTTTAAAGGATAATCTGATGTTAGCATGTGATACTGTTATTGTTTTATGATCCTGTATTTGACACATATTTGTATATATATATATATTATAAATCTATCTATACATGTGATATCTGAGATGTCATGGCTTTTAATGCCATGTGTGATTAAAGTCAACAAAGAGGACAGCACAGCTGAAGACCAACGCTCTGTTTCTCTCTGTTTTTTTATTCATTTTAAAGACCTCCAGAGTGAGGTCTGCAACAATATATATATATATATATATATGTATACACACATTAACATGTATTTATCAGTTGAGCTTCTCCTATTTGTTTATAGCAACAAAACCAGGTCTTCTAACTGAAATAGATTCAACACATTTCCTCCATTTTCCCAGACCAGAAATACATCCTTCTTTAAATTAACTACAAAAGTTTTTTTTTTCCGTTGTATAAATCTCAATAGTTGCATCTATCCAATTATTTAGGGTTAGTCGCTCTTGTAGCCATTTGCGTGTGATTGCTTTTTTCAGCTGAATTTCGTTTTTTAAGTGCAGAAAGTAAATTATTGTAGCGGTTATTTTTTTCTTATTACAAGTTGTGTTTCTCTTTTCATGCATCACACTAATGATCAATCTATAGGTTATTTAGTGCAGTAACACATTCTTAAGTTTGAAATATCTGGGTTTTTCAGCTTAAAATAAATTATAGGTTTAAATGACAAGAGTTTCTGTGGGGACAAAAGAACCACTGTTATTCATGTCCCACTGCTAATAGACAAACTTTTCACTTCCAAATTAAAGTTTTCAGTGTTTTGATTAATATGTTTTATAAAATTAATGCAAAGTGCAAATAATGATTAAAAAAAAATCTTAAAAATCAATACTTTTGAAACATTTGATGAAATTAAAAATGAAAATGCAGTTTAATACTTTTTGCAAAAATAAAGGACAAAAATATGTTTGCAGTGAACATTAACAAGTTCAGAGTCAGATATATTTAAAATAAACTAGATTAAGCCCGTAAATCAAGTAAATAATGTTGTATTGCTTTTGACCCACTCATGTGTTACTTTTATCCCTTCTGACAGGGAACAATGTGCAAATTTGTTTAAAGTGAAATTATTTTGAAGTTGTTTTACATTTTTTAAAATACCACCTGATATTGATAGACCACACTTATGAGCCAGTAACCACAGCAAAAATAAATTTCTGTCTAAAACATTATCTTTAAAAACAGGTTTTTATGAAAAATGATAGTTGCGTCCCCGCTCTTCCCTATACTTAAAGGATAAGTATTTGAGTTTAGTTTTAGTGTTATGTTAAACAAGCAGTTTATCATTTTGGTATGTGCATGTAAAAAAACAAGGATATCATCTATAAGAAAATGCTTTTATTCAGATGCCAAAAAATCTGCAACACGAAAAGGCAAAACCTTTATGATTTGCCGTCATCATGAATGTCTTAATAGACAATAGCACACCTGATTCTGTTTCTGCATGAGTAGTTGACAAGTAGGCAGTAAAAAGCTTTTTTTTTCTTTTTTTTTTTTTTTTGAAAAACACCATTTTTGAACAAAAGAAATGGTTATACTTGTATAGTTTGATGTTTGAGAAAATATAAAGGGACACTAACTTTATCAATTACTTTTTTTAATGTTGGATGGTGTTATATAAGAAAAAGAAAAACAATTCCTAATAATTGAAAAATAACACAAGTGATTTATCTTCATTGCTGAACAATGATCTATCTTTATATACTACACTGTAAAAATTGGCTGTGACATCAACGGTAAAAAAACTGTAAAAATGCTACAGAAAAATCTGTAATCTGGTTAACAGTATGTTTCCTTAATGTATACGGCGAATAACTGTAAATTGACTTTCCCAGAATTCCCTGCATGGCACATCACTTTTTATGTTTTTTGTTGACATTACTATGGATCTTTTTAGTTGTTTCCCTATCAGTTATGTACATTAGAGATTGTTACTATGTTGATAAACGTTGTTTATTTCATGACTTTAATTTTATGTGTGTTACCATACTGGTGTTTAGTAGCTGTGTAAATGATACTGAGCACCTTCTATATATTGATCAGTGGTGGGAAGAGTATTGAAAACATCATACTCAAGTAAAAGTACCATTACATATCTAAAAATGTAGTGCAAGTAGAGTAAAAGTATCTGTTGTAAATATTACGCAAAGTATGAGTAAAAGAAGTCCTTTAAACAGTACTCTAAAAGTACAGGAGTAGTGAGAATTACGCTGTAAAAAGCTGATGAATTTACATGTAATTTGTGGATGTGTGTAAACGTAACATTCTGTAGTGCATTTAGTTATTGGCCAGCAGGCACACAACATCATAAGATGTAATATTAGGTTAGCTTTAGGTTGTGATGTCAGGTGACCAAAATTTTGATGTCCAATAACGATGTCAAATGACATTGATTTTTGGTTCATTTTAGGCTGTCTTAGAAAGTGACCAAAATCCAACATCAAGCCTACATATTAAACCAACAACACATTGACGTCAAATACTGACATTTACGGCAACCAAAATCCAACATCTGAAAGACGTCATAGTGGTAACGTCCACACAGCGTCAAGCTGTAACATCATTAGACGTTTATATTAACCAATATTTGGTTGATTTCAGGTTGGACATTGGACATAGATGTCGGCCAGATGTTAGGTTCTGATGTAAACAAAATGCAACGTCCCCACAACATTAGGGTACAAGGTTAATCTGATGTCTTGTTTACGTCTTGTCCCTGTTGGGTGTTTAAGGCCATTTCGGTCATCATATAGTAAACATCGGTCATGTTCTCATCAGTGACATGCATCTAAACATTGGGTCTCTGGGTCAATGCGTGCAAAGATCTTCTTGAACACTTTTAATGCTTCCAAACTGTTTGCTGCTATTATAAATCGCCCATGTCTTGAGGTAGTTCATTATGATGCGATTTACCTTCTATGTGCAATTTGGTTGGACAGGAATCACAGGACTGATTTTTCTAATCCCCATAGACAGGAAAAAATAAAGTAGGGACTGCAGGTTGAAGGAAAGTAGTGGAGTAAAAGTACCGATACTGCACTAAAGAAGTACTCAAGGGAAAGTAAAAGTACACATTATTAAAACTAATTAGTAAATTACAATCTCTGAGAAAAACTACTCAATTACATTAATTTGAGTATATGTAGCTTCGTCACCTTGAAATTATAAGGTTCTATCTGCGTTCTGAATGATTTTGAGATATTGAGCTTTAAAGTTTTCGCATTTCATAGCAAACAGTATGTGTGTAACATTTGTTTGTTAAATAAAATGTCTTAAAATTTAAACAACTTATTAAAAAAAACATCCCATAATGTAAATAAGTTGTCATTTAATAAGCATAAGTCAATAACTCAATTTTGACAAAAATGTCAGATAGAACCTTATAATTCTAAGGTGACAATTTGTTATTTTACACCACTGATACTGATACACTTTTCTGCTTTTGGGAAAAGTTGTTTGTGATAAGCATTGGTTCATTATGTAACTTTCCATCACCACCTGCATATGGCTGTGTTAACGTGTCTAACTGTGTAACAAAAGATGTGTAGATGTTGGTAATTCAAAAGACACATTACCTCTATAAATTAATGAAATACGGTAGTTTACTGTAAAAATGAGAAATTACTTTTACGGTTTGTATCGTATTTTTAACGGTGAAATACTGGCAACCGCAGCTGCCGTTTTTTACTGTAAAATTTAAGGACTTATTTTTTACAGTGTTTATTCATTTTATATCAAAATATGAATAATATATATATATTTTTTCTCCATGACTTGTTGGAGATCGGGAAACACAACCAGGAGGGAACCAAACACTATAGGAGAGAAACGAAGACATTGTGGAGCAGACAAGGTAAGTAAAGTTTTCTCAATAAGACTAGGCTGACCATGAGATTTCATCCTGCTAAATGCAACGAAGCCAGACACTGGGTGAGGGAGTGAAAATGCAACATCACATCAAGAACCCATATGTACGTCTGCTAACAGTCATAAACACCTAAAGGTATTATAGATGTTAAATATCCATAGCATAATGATTAATCATAAATATTATCCATTATAAATATGGAAAACATTCCATGGAAACAATGACCTGATTACCAAAACTGTGTTAAAAATAATAATACTTGATAATAATGCACACAGACTATTTCTCCCATCGTTAAACTACCAAATGTGGATTTGGACATGCCCTGAGTGCACCTCTGTCGTGCACATTAGACCATGCATTTAGATCATTAAAATAGGGCCTGTGGTGTTAACAAATCAGTTGGGTAAATTAACTCATACAACTCTAAAACAAACTCAGAATGGTCACTAAACAAATGAGTAAATTTTTTTTTGTCTTTCTGAATGTTAATTATACCTAAACAATACCTAATTATACAAAATTATACCTTGAATTGAATAGTGTTTCAGGACATATAGCAGTGAAATTTTGTTCCTGGGTGACCAGAGTTTAATTCAAATCCCAATAAAACTCAGAACCAGCAAGGTCTTTAACAATAGTTGATTACTGCATTCAGGTGTGCTTAATTAGGACTGAGAAAAAAAAAATATGTCATGGCCCTTCAGGAACTATAAATACCTGAACTGCAGACACTTGCATCCCAATTCGCATACTTATACTATGCTCTAAAAGTATACTTTTTTGTGAAGGAAAAGTATACTTTTGAGTGTGTAACAGAAGACTATGCAAGCTTTGGGACATACTACTCCCTCATTAACAGATCGTTGTTTTGTTTAGTTATGAGCCCTGTCAATTATCCACACATCATCCACATTTCTTTCATATTTATTTTCCTAACTTATTGGAGAAGCAGCAGCAGGATAATCTCCCATTCACGAGTCATTCATCCGAGAAATCTCCTCAGGTCTTTGGATGATTTTGCATTCGGAAGATAATGTCCAAACATGTCTTTATATAAGTTCAGTATTGTTATTGGAGATGAAGAATAACACAGAAAATGCAATTTAAATATTTTCCAGAGGCCTAGATATTAATTATTCATACAAACATCTTTACCGAAGCCTCTTAACTTGATGGTTGGTCTCGTGCATCCGTCATGTTTGTAGTTTATTAACACTTTTCACCCGCGTTTGTAGTTCTAATGAAATGTATGTACAATGCACAATGTATTGTGGGCAATATCAATGGTTAGAGTATGGATGCTTCTCCACTTAAAATTTTTACCGGAAAAAGTAAACCATCTGAGAAGCTTTGGCATCATCTGAGAAGCTTTGGCATCATCAGAGAAGCTTTGGCATACTATTTTCAGGATACTACAATTTGGGACATACAAATTCTATTTTCAAACACTATTTAGGATGGATAGTATGTGAATTGGGAAGCAGCAACTTACTCACCATAGGCAAATCACCAAATAACAAATTTAAAGAATAGACTGATTAAATCGAAACATGTCTGAGCAAGAACAGATGAGCGTCATGCAATTTGTGGTTAAAATTTCATCTTCGTCAGGCTTTAATAATTGTTGCTGTTCAGCCATTCTGATTTAGCAAACTGATATTTGCTCATTTAAAGATATTACATTTCTTACATCTGACATTTAAAGATACCATATATTTGTATTAGGGCTGTATAATAATGGAAAAACTGACATTGCAATATCACAATTATTTTCTGCAATATACAGTATTCAACAGACATACACAAAGTGCTTTAGGGTTGTGTAGGGAGTGTACAGGAATTGAATAATCAAATGTAAAATGACGCTGTATAGAATTATTTATCTAAAATTAATTAAAGCTACACACAGTCTCTTGTGTTCGAATGCTTTACACTTCAAACAAAGCCACAAGAAAAAACTTTAGACAAAAATGTATGCATATAATAACCATTTAATCTGTTATGTTTTGCAATGACTCTATAATCACCTGTTCTGAACTTTGGTGCCTGAACAACCGATCCAAACCCACCTGTCCTGTGATGTTACTATTGCTGATGCTTACGTACATTGCAATGTCAGTGCTGGAACTATATAACGTGGAGCCCTATTTTTTATACTTTTAATAATAATAATAATAATATTGATAATAATAATAACAATAACAACAACAACAACAACAAATATTGCCCACATATTCACTATTACCCATATCTGACTTCCTCTCTGTCTCATAGTTTTATTAATGAGATGGCCTTTCCCAGTATTAATGGTGCAATTTGTCAGGATGACGTTCATGATGCAACAAATCAAAATGGCCATTTGCTTCTAATAATGTTATCTTCTTCTGTTGTTGTCTTTATCTTCTCTGAAGGAAAAAAAGCATCCCATGTATGTTTGTTCTTTGAGTTCTAAGATTTGACTAATATATTATATATGACTTATTCCAGAATTGCAGTTACATATCAAGCATTTGCCATTAATTTCCCTAAACTGGGATGACATACACCAATGTATAACTTACACTAAACTAAATTCATTACTAATTTAAAGTAATAGTGAAATGCTTAAATGTGGTATAGGGAACTTTTGATTTTGTTAATAACTGGTGTTTAACGTATTGTTAAGCCTTTTATCCAGAGTTGACAATAGCTATGTTTCCTTCCAAAAATGCGAATATACTTTATGCACAAAACTGGATTATCGCATTAAAGACATGCAAATAAAGCAGCGTTTCCATCAAATGAGTCAAAGCGAACAAATTCGTCACTTCCTGATTAACTGGCGCCAAATATCAACAGTAAAAATTGAATTTACTGCGGTAGGAGAAGCTGCGTCGATCTTTTCTTCATCGAATAAATGACTTGCGCCTCAGAAGGCAATCCTGACACGCAGTGAACGCGCAGTGGCGTTTGAAGGTGTCAGACGCGGAGCACAGACGCTCTTGATTCTGGAGGTCATTAATATAATAACACTAATACTTAAACGGTAAGGCGTTTTAGAATGACTAAAACAACAGTACAGATGGTTTACAGTGTGCTCAGCCTGCATGGTTTGTCCATTTACGCACATTTTCATTATCACATGATCTCTTATAACAAAATCACATGGCCTTTTTTAATGTGCATACTGAAATTTGTGCGCATCTTTTCTTATCGAATAAAAAGTTTATCCTACTCAGTCATGCGCATAAGTTTTTTATGCGCATTTTCAAAATTTATGCGCTTCATGGCGTTTCCATCAACCGACAAAATGCGCATAAAAATAGGTGGATGGAAACATAGCTTATAACAGAGTTTATTTTCCATCATTTGTGCTTTAGCATAATATGCTAACCTCAAACCCGGTACCCCATGGAATGTCTAAAACAGAAATGTATGTATTTTCATTATATTAGCATTTTTTTAAATAAATGAGAAATTCACAGAAATATAATAACAGAGTTGAAAAAGAATTAATCTAATGGTGTACCTAAACATTTTGTACAAATTAACGAGAGAAGAATAATGACATGTCTCAGTTCCTTCTAGAGAGAGAAAAAGAGCTGTCTGAGGCCTTCAGAAAAAAAGTTATAGCTGCCTATGAGTCTGGTAAAGGATTTAAAAGATTTTAAAAGATTTTGAATTGAGCCATTCCACTGTCCGTAAATAACCTACAAATGGAGGGCTTCAGAACAACTGCCAACATACCCACGTCTGATCGTCCCAGATGCTAAAAGAGGTCTCCAAAACTCCTCACAGAGCCTACAGAAGGCTCTGGCTACTGTTGATGTGGAACTGCATGCCTCCACAATCAGAAAGACCTGCATGGGAGGTGTGCAAGGAGAAAACCTTTGCTTTCTAAGAAACACATCAAGGCCAGACTGAAGTTTGCCAGAGAGAATTTTGACAAAGATCGGGACTTCTGGAATAATGTTCTTTGCACAAATGAGTCTAAAATTGAATTATTTGGACACCAAAACAGACAACATGTTGGGCGTAAACCAAAGACCGCATTCCAGAAAAAGAACCCCATGAAGCACGGAGGTGGAAGTGTCATGGTTTGGGGTTACTTTGCTGCAGCAGGACCAGGTAGGCTCACCATCATAGAATCCACCATGAATTCTACGGTGTATCAGAGGGTGCTTGAGGAACATGTGAAACCATCTGTTAAACAGATGAAGTTGAAACGGAGCTGGACCATGCAACACAATGACCCAAAACATACCAGTAAATCACAAGGACTGGCTGAAAACTAAGAAATGGGAGAGTCCTGGAGTGGCCAAGTCAAAACCCAGACTCTAATCCTAATGAGATGCTGTGGGGTGACTTGAAACGGCTGTGCACACAAGAAAACCCCTCAAACATCTCACATCAGCTGAATAATTCTGCATTGAAAAGGTGTCTACAATTTCCAGACTCATGTCAGAGACTGTAGATGGCTACAAGAAATGTCCTCACTGCAGATATTTCAGCCAAAGGGGGTGAAATAAAAACACTAGCTATTAAGGGTGTCCTAACGTTTTCCTCAGGATATGCATTTTTATTGAAATACATTTACAGAGTATCTGAAAAGTCATTTTATTTCTGTTGTAATTGTTTAGTTATGTGACCTTAATATTTCTACATTGTTAAAATTTAAATTAAATAACCATCTATTTAAAAAAAAAAAATTAAAAAAAGCTTACAAAATACCCAGGCTTTCATAGGGTGTCACAACTGTACTTATCCAGAGCGAGCAGAAGGGCTGCCAAAATCACTCTGGACCCCTCACACCCAGCACACTGCCTCTTTGAACTTTTACCTTCTGGTCGACGCTACAGAGCACTGCGCACCAGAACAGCCCGACACAGAACAGTTTCTTCCCTCAGGCAATCCATCTCATGAACACTTGATGATAATAATTGCGAACCAACATCACTACTTGCCATAACACTTTTATACACATATACACTTATTTAACAACACACTTTACATGCCAAGTTGCACATAACAGCTGCACATATAACGTTGTATATAGTAATAAACATGTACATACACTTGTCAAATCTGTATATTTTGCACTCACTGCTTACTTCTATTTTTTTTTTTTTTTTTTTTTAATATATTTATTATCTGTTTTTTGTCCTGTCTCTGTCACGAAAACAAATTCCTAGTATGTGTGAACATACCTGGCAATAAAGCTCTTTCTGATTTCTGCTGATTTCTTTTTTCACGACACAAACATTATTCTTTTAGAGATAACTTGATATAATTTGTGTTATTACAAAATGTTACATGAAAGGTTTAGATTTGAAAAAATAATAGAAGGTTTATTTGGAGATACAAAATGTACCTGCAATTCTAGACTAACTCATAAACAGTATTGCTTTTACTGCTAGTTGGCCATTACATAATGGATTTTTAGAGGGTTTTCCCATGCTCTGGGAAAGGACATCAAGAGGCCATACTTCTTCTCATGTCACAGTTTTCAAGCTCTAGCCAATTGTTCTCAGCCCCTAAGTGTCACCCATGCAGCGGCTCATTGATCAACTCCAATAATTTCATTTAAGCCTTATTGCTTTTGTACTCTGAGATATAGCCGCCTGACATTTAGAGCACTATTGAGTGAATGGAGGATCGCTGAAGTTGTCGGAATCACCAGAGCAAGTGACTCATACTGTATATACCATTTTCCCTCTGACACACACAATCTTGTTTCTTGGAGTTATAAATGGAAGACGTAATTCACACTCAATATGACAAACAAAAGGAGAAAATGTGTTCTGCCTTTATGTGCTTTGAGAAATTTCTAGCTAATGAAGTTAATTAAAAGCTTGTTACATTCAAGTGTGTTTATCTTTGGAAAGAATAGGAATCACGGAGGACCCTGAAGGATTCCTTGAGGATTTATTCTAGCCTGTTTCTGAGGGAAATATTATTAAAGTTAAAATGTGTATGAGATGTTCCATTTTAAATGAAATACAGCATCCCATTGAACAACCATATACTGCAACCATTAAAGGGACGGTGCAGAGTGTTTTAGGGCTTGGTTGTGTTTAAGGGCTGCAAAACATTGTGTGCTCAAGCTTCATTTGTAAAAAAAAAAAAAAAATTGTGTTACTTTTTAACATATCTTACCTTAATTTTGTACTGCTACTCAGCTCACATGAAAACGACTATCATATTTCCTAGTTCCCCTGAAGGACCACCCCTCAATAGGCTCTGATTGGTCAGCTAACATAATGTGTTGTGATTTGCTGATTGGCTCCACGTCACCATGGCCCAGTTTTCAAAATATTTTATCTGGATCAAAATGGTCTAGATTTGGAAATCACATATTTTGCTATCCAGGATTAACTGATCTATCTTACTTTTTGACAGTTTTTAAAGGAACATTGGGTTGGCTCATTGTGATCCAAATACCAAATTTAAGGATTACCAAATCCTGTTTACCAGAGCCTTAAATGGAACCAACAGTGTAGCCTTCTGGTTTCTGTCACGGTCACACAAGGAAGACAAAGGTGGATAAATCTTTAATTTATTTGTGCAATGCAACAAATGCTGAGAGATGAAGCATGTAAGTGGTGTTGCAGAGAGAGAGAGAGAGAGATTTCACACACAGTTCAAATGGTAAGTATCAGATCTTAAGTAATACACCAACATAGCTTTAGTTACTTCCCTTAAACTGGTCTGTTTGCATTCACAGAAGAAGAAGGACATCCAATGAAGAGTACAAGAGGAAGAGTGAGAGCCATCAGACTTCAATTCCAGCTGGTGAGTTAATGAATGAGGTGAGTCTTTAAAGTGCATGGGTGATTGCGGGTGCAGGTGCGGGTGTGGTGTATGGTGGATGGTGAGCGAGAGCAGTGATTGGGGCTGCAGGAATGAGCTGAGGGTGTGACAGTTTCATAGACTGTAAAAGATATAGAGGTAGTATCCATGACGTCACCCATAGGTTTTTGAAGAGCGCAATGAAGCTACAAGTAGGCGTGGCCATCGCACCAACCGGGGGTTACCAAAAAGGGCAAAGAGGTGGAGCGTCAGTGAAGCTAAAGCTGTGGTCACACTAGAGATTGTGCGTGCAAAATTCTGTAATATGGCGCTGCGAAAAGGGGTGGGATTAAACAAGATGATTAGACATTTCAAAAAGCGAGAGATTGGTCCATATTTAAAATTACTGTACAGAGAGGTCATGTTTTGATTCTCGATTGGTCTAACGTAGTCAAGTGATGCGATTCCGCAGGTCAGAATTCACCAAGCTTGAACTTTCCAACGCAGCGATCTCTGAAACTTGACGCACGAGCTTCCGTTTCCAGTCTATGGGGAGAAAAATCTAGTGTGACCGCAGCTTAAAGATGCCTGCTAGCATTTTGCTTAGACAGGCTTTTCTTGGGAGAAACGCTTAATACTTCATTACCTGCAACTCGTTTGTTTTCTGACCACTAAGTATTGTTTTTATGAAGTTTGTCTACAGGAGGAAAATGTGAATTACTTCGAAATACTTCAAATATAGTCTGTGTTAATAAATGCAAGGCTGTTTATGAAATCCAGACATAAAGCTGTATGACAATGTTTAGATGACTGTTTTATAGCCTACAGCTAATCAGCTACAGCTAAATGAAGTGCATTCAAAATCTTAAAAAAGTTATAAATGATAAATGATTCTAAATAAAACAAAACATTTATAGAGAGGGCATAGAACAGGGGTCACCAATCTCGTTCCTGGAGGTCCGGTGCCCTGCAGGGTTTAGCTCAAACTTGCCTCAACACACATGCCTGGGTGTTTCAAGTATACCTAGTAAGAACTTGATTAGCTTGTTTGGGTGTGTTTGATTAGGGTTGGAGCTAAAATCTGCAGGACACCGGACCTCCAGGAACAAGTTTGGTGATCCCTGGTATAGAAGTATATAAGAATTGCACTCACCTGGGAAATGGAGGCCACTTGAATGGTTTGTGAGCATAATGAAGTGCACACAGCATGCAATATTATCTGATAACTGTAGGAAATAATTCCAAAACACAATTGACAGTGTAAAGCCACATAAAATAAGAAAAATATGATGTATATTCAGCGGCTAATCAGTCGGAATCAGAGGTGAAATGATGGCAACCAGCGAGACCTAGCTGTCACTCAAGTGGCCACGCCCTTAATTATGCAGACTTAATATAACTTAATAACGAAACGGATGTATTATAAAAAAAAATCACCCCCTTACAGTTGTCATGAAGGGCAATTGTAGCTATATGCACCAAATCCATCATTTGTACCAGGTGAGTCGATGAATTGCCAATTTTAGTTACTTCCGTAATGGCTTCACGAGGGAGAGGGGGATGTTGCCGCTTGAATGGTTTGCAAAAAACAACAGGTAGGGAAAATTTCAGTGGCAACAAACAGCTATAGTTTGTTTTAATGGTAAGAAACAGAAACACTGCAATCAACAAACATTTAGCATTTTTAGTTAGTTTAGTTTAGTTTAGTTCTAATACAGTAATGCTTTGATTTTGAATTTTGTTTTTGTTGTTTACCATATCTCATTAAATGTGACATGCTTCATATAGGCTTCAAATATAAAGGAATTTATATATCAACACTAACCATTAAGTTTGTGATTATTCACTTAAAAAATAAAATGTTTTATTTTATTTGGTTTATTCGATAAAAAAAATCTCAACTGAATCCTGTTTTTTTTATTAAATAGATCCCAACTTGAGTTCAAAGTTTGAATAATCCAAAGGGCAGGTTTGATTCAAACCAAATGTAAGGTTGGATTATATAGTCTGATCTTAATTCAAAATCCCGCAGTTACCAATCCATGATCCAAAATCCCACTGGATTACTTTTGAAAAACTGGGCCCAGGAAATGTCACGTCTCTCTAGCAAGTGCTCTTTTTCCCATTGTTTTCATTACTGTGTTATAATTTATTATTATTTTGTTTTTTAAAACTTGTTATTTTTTATTATTATTACTTGATGTGTTTTTTTCATTTATTGTAAAGCTCATGACATATTGTGTCTGAATATATATATTGATATTTTGTGTAATGTTCCAATACTTATAATTAAAAAATAAAATTAAAAAAAGCATGCACTCTGTTGTGTAAATAAATTCTCATTCCTCTGAGGGTCCTTCTGAAGGGATTAAAGCATAGGGATGAGCCCTTCCGAATTGAGTGCAGTGTGTGACACCAAACAGCTTCCCTGCGTGTGTCCATCAGTTGTATTTTTCAACTCCTTCATTCCTAAGGGCCCTTCGAAGTGGCAAGTTTTGATCACTTCATTTTGGAAAAACACTTCAATATGGCGGCCATGAATTTTTCACTCTGAAGTGCCCTTCAGAGGGTAATACTATGTATATTCTGTAGAATCCACCGGATGTCAGTGCAACAGTTTGCGTTTGAGCCTGAATCAGACACAGAAAATGAAGAGGACACAGCTGAACCTCATGCCTGGTCATTAAAGTATAATTTGATAAGTGTCTTTCATATATATTCGGGTTAGAAGCATGTGTAAGTAATAGGAAACCTTCACATATCTTTTGCGAAATCAAGGTCATTATTTCAAATGTAGACTGCAGGGAAAGCGGCAGCATAGAGAGAGATTGCAGGCGCGGGTGAAGATTGTGGGTGTTTACAGGGGTTTGATGAATGAATATTGTTTGTAGCTAAACTAACAGTGCCAAACAGCGTTTCATGTTGTTTACATCCTTACTTCCTTGCTACAACATACAGTTAACGCTAGCAAGTAAGATGTAAAGTTTAACAAATAAAAATACTTACAGGTTGTGGCTCACAATCCACATCTGCTGTCACGATCACCAGCGATCTAACAACCAGAGATCGCTGGTAAACACTCAAATTCACATGAACTACAAATCCGCCATGTAATGGACTACATATTCACTCATGGAACACAAACACACACACAAACACACACACCTGTCCCAAGTCACCAGTAATTGCAAACAATCACACAGCTGAAGCTGCTCAGACGGATTACTTGGAGCAGGTGTGTGTGTTGCATGACTGAATATGTAGTCCATTACATGGCGGATTTGTAGTTCATGTGAATGTTTACCAGCAATCTCTGGGTGCTAGGTGATTGAGAAGCTGCTTCTTTTATTGTTGTAACTTCTTTGATGAAAAGTTTTTGCCCATTTCTTTGGACTGTGGGGGAAACTGGAGCACCTGGAGGAAACCCACACCAATACGGGAAGAACATGCAAACTCCACACAGAAATGCCAACTGGCCCAATTTATTTACCAGTATTACCAGTGTTTTATTACTATTTACAGGAGGTTACATGAAAATGTTTTGTGAGCAGAATGTTTCAGAATGAACACAAACCACACATAGTCTTCGTCCATGAATCTTGCTAGTTGTGAAACAGCTGTTTTACACTTGAATTTGACATTTCATTTGAGGTGACAGCAACAGAATTGTTTTCTTTTGTTCTTGTCAGATTGAGTTTCCATTATGTTTTTTGTTGTTGTTCAGAACATAATTGTATTTGTGTCAGAAAACAGTCTTTCATACATACATCACATGGGTCAAGGAAACTGCTCCAGCTGACCGCTCTTGAGGAAGTTTGATGATATCAAATCTCCAGTGTTGGGCAGTAGCGACCCTACAAGTAGCGACACTACTAGCTTAACTACAATTCTCAGTAGCGTGGCGGTAGCATCGCTACTTTATAAATCCAATAGCTTTTCATTAGCGAAGCTATTTTTTTTCGTCAAGTAGCGCAGTAGCGTCCAGACAAGCTACATTAACCGATCGCAGATCTATAAGTGACAGCACCAATCTTCACGTAGCTGTGAGGCCGATGTCTAGCCGATGAAGGTAAATCCATATGATGGCGAGAAAGTCGATTTCTTCTTCTTCCTGTTTTACAATGGTTGACAACAAACTTTTTAGTGCGTTACTGCCACCTCTCACCTCTCGCTTTGGTCGGTGACGTTGCAAATCAATCATTGGGCTGACACGAGAAACTTGCTTGATGGAAAGATGACTGTGGGAGAGGAGTCATATATATAAATAGTTTACTGTAGTAAAGGCTAAAGTATACTACGGTAATTACTATTATTTCATGATAGTTATTAATGACACTACAATATGTAAGTTAGTGTAATTTTAATGCTTATTCGTAAATATTTCCCTTTACTATACATTACTATAGTATTTTAAATGCGTAACACCTGGTTTTAATGGATTTTTAGTTTTTGCTGTTTATACTATAATTGTTTCTGTTTGGTACAATATTATTTACAGTAATTAACTGAACTGAACAATTCTGCCTCATATGGTAAAATTGCAAAGATTGCAAAAGTAGCTTAGCTACATTTAAGCTAAGTAGCTTTTAGCTTAGCTTGCTACATTTCCCAGGGTGTAGCTTTTAGTGTAGTTAAGCTACATTTTAAGTAGTGTAGCAAATAGCTTAGCTCACTACATTTTTCATGTAGCTTGCCCAACACTGCAAATCACGTCGTTGTGTCATCGGCACCATTACAATTCAGACAAAGTTTGGTAATTGCTCCAAGGATCAGCCAAACACACGTCTAGTTTTCCTTGTTTATGTGTTTTGGTTTGACCTTATGTTTCCTTTCATTGTATAAGTGTATATGTTTCCTTTCACTCCTAGGTATTTCCTATGCTACTCAATGATGCTTCACCTGCTCTTGCTTTATTCATTCATTAGTTTTCCTTCAGCTTAGTCACTTGTTCAGAGGTCGCCACAGTGGAATGAATCGGCAACTATTCCAGCATATGTTTTACGCAGCAGATGTAATTCCATCTGCAACCCTGTATTGGGAAACACCCCCATACATGCTCGTTCACACACACTCAACAGTACGGACAATTTTGCTTATTCAATTCACCCATAGTACATGTCTTTAGATTTTGGAGGAAACCGGAGCACTCGAAAGAAACCCATGTGAACACGTCTTTGGACTGTGGAGGAAACCGGAGCACTCGAAAGAAGCCCACGTGAACACAGGGAGAACATGCAAACTCCACACAGAAATGCCAACCTTCCCAGTCGGGACTCGAACCAGGGACCTTCTTGCATCGAGGTGATAGTGCTAACCACTGAGCCACCATGCCGCCCTTTTGCTTCTGTTTTGCTTCAGTGCATTATCACTACACCTATAACTGACACTCACACACAAAAATTGCGCACACAAACACACAACAAATGCAAATACAAAGGTAGTGGGTTTCTGTATTTGTATATTTCAGGTTGTATATTTTTAGCTCAATGTATAACTCTTGCTAATATGGCATTAACATCATGTTTCATATAATGTTAATTGTGCAGTTTGTCAGATTATTAGGGATAAAAATATACAAACAACTAAGAACCGCACGCTCAAATCTTACATCTCAGATCTTCTACAACACTGCTGACTATAAACAGGAAGCAGTCATGTTTATCAGTTTTTGGGACTCATTTCTGTTGTGGTCTGCACTATATTCTACATGTTTCTGTATATGCGTGTGTTGTCAAACTGATGAAGATGTTTACTTAGTTTATAAGTGTTTTTCTATTTGCATGTATATTCTTAACTTGTAGCACATTTAAGCTATCTTTGCCACCACAGAGAACTATAAATTCTATTGACTGCTAGTATTTTTACAAACCAGCAACATCTTACTGTGAGGTGACAGTGCCAACCACTGAGCCACCGTGCCATCACTTAATCTTTTTAAATTAAAGATAAAAGATAGTGTGAGTGTAAGGAGTGAACCGCCAGCTTATCCAGCATATGTTTTACACAGTGGATGCCCTTCCAGCTGCAACCCCAGTACTGGGCAACATCCTTACACACTCATTCACACACATACACCTGGAGGAAACCCACGCGAACATGGGGAGACCATGCAAGCTCCACATAGAAATGTCAACTGACCAGCTGGGACTCCCAACCAGTGATCTTGTGAGGTGACCGGGTCGCCTGTATAAGCATATTTATTTTATTTAAATAGTTTATTTAGTAACTTTTTTAAACCATTATTAGGAACACAATTACATTTTCAAGCACTTTATCTAAAATCTAAGCACTTTTCAACCTTAAAAAACACCAGATAAAATGTTAAGCATTATTCAGAGGATTTCCAGCATTACACAGAGGATGCCCTTCTAGCTGCAACCCAGTACTATAGGAATTCAAGGATTTCCAGCTCTGTAAGAACTCTGAATAATTGATGATGAGGTGTTGAATTATTCGAAACATAATAAACACCCAAAGTGGTGATCCAAAATTGACATGAAGCGGTGTGCATATTTTCTAATAATTAAATTATCTGAACTTAATTATCCCACTCGTACAACAGGTATTTTCAAGACATTTGTCAAGCTTTCTATTTTGTTTTGTTTAAATTTTATTTCTGGCACTTATAGTTTGCTGTAGACTGTGAAATAACTGAAAACATTGAGCATAGCGATATGGCACTGTAAAGTAGTCAAGACCTGACTGGAACTTTAGCTGTGTGGTTCCCTGAAAATAACTGCTGCACAGACATCAGATTCAAGCATTCATAAATAATTCTGATATAAAAGTATGGGTTAACACAAAAATATGCTGGGCAGTAATAACCTTACAATTGGGCCAAAAATGGACACACCCAACTGCTGGGTTAAAAAATATAATTTAAATTTAATTGAAAACTATTTTTTGACCCAACATTGTACTTGTAGGTATTGGCCAAATGATGGGTTACTAAGACTCTAATTTTTAGAGTGTGTGTCGGGTGTAAGTTTGCATCACTCCTCTGTTTGTGTTGCATTAGGCTTATCAGGTCTGTCAGATGATTCATGTGCGCCACTCTATACAAATTATAGTATTTATTTTCACTCAGTATAAGGGTTTCAACTAGACAACTGCCCAGTGGCCACCTTATTGCAAAAACAACATAAAAAACACGTCAAATCAATTTGATGTCTATTGACTAGTCAAAACAACATAAAATTGACATATTAATGTCAAAAAAACACATCAAGATCAATTACAGAACTGTCTTGTAATCCATATTTAATGACAATGTTAGATGTCAATTTAATAGTTTTGACATCAAGGTAGTTTACATGCATTGTGGGACTCCTTTTTCAGCCCTGGAGTTTCAAGCCTTAGAGCCGGCCCACTTCAGTTCACGACTGACTATTAAAATAACGTAATTTCCAATTCAGTACTTTACCAGTAAAGATTTACTTGAACAGTTAACACAATGTAATGTTTAAAAGTATCAGAATCTATTTTCTGTAAAATTAGTGCTCATAAATATCCAAACCTGAAAGGAAAAAATATTTTAAAAAAACAACTATATATTAAGCTATATGTATAAAATAAAGATTACAATACAATGAATTTAATTTTCTAATGACACAATCATGTATGTTTCAAGAAAAGAGCTGCTTTATAACTTCAAATATTTTTCATAAATATTAGAACATTAAAGGGTAGCTAAATCTCCAACACTTCTTTAAAACATCATAATGTCCTTTTCTGCAATATAATATATATTATTATATTAATATAATATATTAATATTATTAATATAATATATTATATTAATATAATATATATTATTATATATATTATTAATAATATATATTCTGTGCAAAATTGTTCACAGAGTCCTTAAACACAAATAAAAATAAAACAAGTTATCTGCGGACATTTTCAACCACTATATTAGTTTCTAATTATCTGAATTCATTAATTGTCTCTGAGCATTTTTTATTGAGCAGGTGTAATATTTATTAATATTAATTATTCAAATTCTTATATCCTACCTGTCCATACTAGTGTGTTGGGCTAGTCTGATCTCATGAGGAAACGTGAGTATTTTACGTTTTGTCAGTTTAGTGGCTAATTCGTACGAGTTCAGTCGGAGGCGTGGCACCTAACCCCACCCCCAAAACCCAAACGTCATTGGGGGATGAGCAAATCGTACTAAATTGTACGAATTAGATCGTACGAATTAGCCACTAAATCAAAAGGTTACGAATTGCCGTGAGATTGTGTTGGTTGAGCTCATGACTGGTGCTTGGTAACGTTACAGGGCTCTTTACTGTTAACAGCAAACTGGACAAGAGGCTGTTGCTCCTCTGCTCCTAACTAGTTTAACATTAAATTACTGGATGTTTCATCATCTTCATGTGTTGTTGTTGTTGTTGTCGTACTCTCGCTGCCGCTGGTTTTAACGAAAAATATACTCAGTTTTTCTAATTCTGGCCTTTTCAACGCCACCTTTGCGCTTTTTATTGTTAATTTTTCATCTATTACGTATCTCTAACAAATGATTTTGCTGATGGGCAAGGTGCCGCTGTTGGGGAGTCGAATGATAATTATGTCATCATTAACCTGCAGGCTGCATTCTGCTCATGGGGCTGTGAGAAAATAAATAAAAAGAGTGAAGCTGTGGTAAAATAATCAATAAAAAGAGTGAGGCTATGGTAAAATAAATAAATAAATGAAAAAAAGTGTGACTGCTGAGAGTGCAGGAAGCTAAGGACACCGGCCCTCGCAGCCAAAAAAATGGACCGCCCCCCCAGGAATTCACCTGAACCACCCAATTAGCCAATCCAGGCCTGATTGTAGGGATTTAAAATCCAGTGTAAAATTGGAAATTAAAGCTTGCAGATGAATACAAACTTTTTTATATTATATTACTTTTTGTGTCGTTATTTTGGTGTCAAAATGGCATCAATGTGTGGATGTCAAATAGACTTCAAGGTTTTGACATCAAATTTGATTTGCATTTTTGACCCAAATTTTTTTTTCATCAATCTCATTGCCAATTTTGATGTTGCTTTAACAATGTGCCCACTGTGTGTGCATCATTCCTCTTATACTGCTACTTCAATGATAATTTGAGCTTTGTTGTCTGCTTCAAAATATCCATGTTATTCCAGTCTGGAGTCCTGGGTTCATTAATTTTTGTGCATGATAACGTCATACCTTTTAGTAAATTAACGCAAGGAGAAACAATGATGATCACTGGAGCTCCAGAGCATTTTTTTTAATGCCGAGCGTCTTTCCACAGATGGCTGTTTTGTGACAGCATACAAGACAGTTTACTTTTCTAATTCAGAAATGAGGCATGAAAGCTCGAGTTAATGGGGACCAAGGTGTGAGAATCTGGAAGCTAGTTATGTTTGATCATTACACATGATATATGTGCCGGGAGAATATCGTTAGAGCTGTCAGCGGTGTGCAAATAATCTGCACAAACAGCAGTCGTTGTGAAATAATGATAAGTGTAATGAGTGTGTCTGGCTGGTGCACACAATCATGAGGGAAATTCCTGTCATGCAAGACTTGTTATATATGAGCTATCAAATATTTTCTTTGGTTCGTTCTCAGCGATTCATTTAAAGCCGGCATGAACAAGAAGAATGTGCCAGTGGGGTCTACATCTTATCAGCAGCTAGCTGCTCTTAGGATACATGGTTTTGTGAAGACGGCCATTAGGAAATGTAAATTTTCACTTCAATGCAATACTGTTTCTCTAGCACTTCGGATGTGCTATATATCTTCTGGAGATAACACTGTTTTATATACAACCTCATCATGGCAGTTCCGCTTTTTTTCAAAGGCACATTTATGGGGGGATATTGTGCTTGGCAAAGCTCTCTCGCATGTGAAGGAAGGTTTAGTGAAGCATGGTACTGGAGTGGCAGGCAAGATTAGATATGAATTCATAATGTGATTGCTAGTTGCGCTTCTGCAATCAAGATTCTGTGAAGTTTCACACAACGATCTGCGCATTTAATAATGTATGCAATTAAAATAATCATTACTTCATTGTATTTCTGTTTATTATTCTTCCACCTCACTATTTTCGGTGGGCTGTGTGTGAGGATGGAGGCGGTTCTTACTGTCAGCCTGGATTGTGGAATTGCCCTCCTCTCTCCAGAGTGCCATAACTCAGCCAGCTGTCTTCCTGCCAATGAATGTAAATTAAAGAAAAGCTTGCATGTACTGAACGGGACCTAATGATGCGGGACAGTGACCCATTCCTGGAAATTTCTTTCTCCGCTTACGTAAAAGAGCACCTCTTGTTTACAGAAATACAGCAACCCATGACTGATATTTTATACTGGAAAGGTAAACTACACCACCTCTAAATCAAAAGAGATTTGCTGCCAGTTCAGTGAAAATGATGTAAACTAAGATTGATTGTAAATCAAATATGAATAATAGGCTGATATCAGTAATGATGTAATATTCATAGTTCTAAATTTGAAGGAATTTTAATTGAGGCTTTATAAACTGTACATTGTAAAAAAAAATCTTGCTGCCTTAAATTGTTTAGTTCAGTCAAATAAACTTTTTTAGTCATCTCAACATCAAACAAACATGTTAAAAATATTAAGTTAAACTTTTTATAACTTTTTTTGTTGGAACCTGATTAACGTATTAAAATAAGTTAAAGCAAATAAGTTAAATTAGTTTGTTATCTTGACTTTTTATTAATAAATATTTTACAATGAAGAAAAGTGTTTTGTTTTTTTCCCCTCAAAATAACCAGGGCAAATGCAGTAAGAAATAGTAAGATACTTGCTTTGACTTCAGCACATCTGTGGTCACAGAACAACACAAGTCTGATGTGTTTAATATTGCTTTTTTATTTTATTTTTGAAATTTAAAGATGGCGGCGCGGTGGGTAGCGCTCTCGCCTCACAACCTCAGCTGGGTCAGTTGGCATTTCTGTGTGGAGTTTGCTATCTCCGCGTTCACATGGGTTTCCTCTGGGTGCTCTGATTTAAAACATATGCTAGATAAGTTGGCGGTTCATTCCGCTGTGGCGACCCCTGATTAATAAAGGGACTCAGCGAAAAGAAATTAAATTAATTGAATTAATTTTTTATTTTAAAAATGTAAGACGGTGGCACGGTGGCTCAGGGTTTAGGACTCACAGCAAGAAGGTCACTGGTTCAAATCCCGGCTGGACCAGTTGGCATTTCTATGTGGAGTTTACTTGTTCTCCCCATGTTGGCGAGGATTTCCTCCGGTTTCCCCCACAGTGCAACACATGCGCTATAGGTGAATTAAATAAACTAAATTGGCAGTAGTGTATGAGTGTGTGTGCGATTGTGCGAGTGGGTGTTTCCCAGTACTGGGCTGCGGCTGCGTAAAACATTTGCTGTATAAGTTGGCAGTTCATTCCACGGTGGCGACCCCTGATAGGTTATAATAGTTTTGGATTTTCATTAGTTTTAGTTTCTATTTTGTTTTGACTTTTTAATTTTCAAATTCAGTTAGTTTTAGAGGCAGATTTACTAGTTTTTAGTAGTTTCTATATTTTGAATGTGGGAGTCCTGGTGGACATCGAGGGACCGAGCGAGAGTCCCGCCCACCGACCCACAGCAGAGGGTGAGCTGGCCATGGACCCAGAAGTGCTACTCATTAGCCGCGTTTCCACTATCGTGCCTAAAGCGAACGAGCCAGGGCGAGCCAAGGCCAGTTGCGTTTCCACTATCACTTCCGGGGCGTAATTGGGCCAAAGCGGGGCTTCCTTGGGGCCAGCGTCCGGCCTTTTTCGGCCCAAGGAGGGCCAAGGAGGGCCAACTGGGGCTTCGGGGCGGGGTTACGTACAAAGGCGGAGTTTTCCTGTCAGGTAAAGAGGAGACAAGATGAAATATTACCATGTTCATCCACTGTTGCTGTTGCAGTTGTCGTTGTATACGTCGTTCTCGTTGCTCGGCTGCTCTTTTGCGCCTTGCAGCCAAAATCTGTGTTCGAAGTAAATGCCGCCGAACTCGAATGTCCTTATCCAGGGATCGCTGTCTGGCCTTACACCAACAGACCACAAACAGTAAAAAAGCAATCGCTTTGGTGTTCTCCATCTTCCAGCTCTCGTAGTGATGCCAGGTTGTATTTGTGGTTATAATTTGAGTTTTTTGTTCCCGCTGAAGTGGGCGGGTTGTGTGACGTTTGATTCGGGGGACGTTCTGGGGACGGTGTTTGCGTGACACGCTGCGAGCAACTAGCCCGACAGTGGAAACGCGACATGATTTCGGCCTCATTTCTTAACCTCCCGGGCTATTGGCCCGGCCTGGCCCGATTAAAGCCCTGGCTCGCACTGGCCCGATAGTGGAAATGCGGCTATTGACTTCTGGAGTGAAGTCAAGCCCCTTCCGCTGTTCCCAGACAGCCTTCCAGACCTGTTCATCATGAACAGCCCTCCCAACCTTCACATTCTGCCTGCTCCAGTCAGCCAGTCCCCCAGCTCACCCTCCAACCGTGGAGGCATCCCTAAGGGGCCTGCCTACCTGTTTCGCCAGCCAGAGGTTGTTGCCCAACGTCATCTCCTCTGCCCTCCGAGCTACGGACTCCGCCTCAGCCCTCCGACCCAACGGCTCCACGTTAGCTCCTCCTCAGTGGACCGTCAGCCCTCCGGCTCCACCAGGCTCCCTCATACCCCCGGTTCTGCCTTGGTCAGTCATCGTCCTGCTTCCACTTCTGGACTCTGCTCCTCCGGCTGTGCCTCATTTCTTCATTCTGCCAGCTCCATTGAGCTTCTCCTTCCCTCCAGCTATGCCTCGGTCCTCTGTCGCTCTGGCTCCACCTCGGGTATGCGGACCTGTGTCGTCGCTTCGGTCGGGTGAGCCGTTCGCTCCACCTCGGCCCTTCGGATCCTTGTCGTCAAGTTCTTGGGCTCCACCGGTGACCACTCCTCCTCCATGGTTCCTCCCTCCGTCGACTCCACACTGGGCCGTCCATCTGGCTGTGTTCTGGGTCCTCCTCTTGCTTCACCTTCCTTCCTGGCTCCTTCCTCCTGTGACTCCTCCCTAGACTCATCCTCTGTTCCACACCCTCCAACTCATCTCCTGGATCCTTCCTCCTGTGACTCCTCCCTGGCCACCTCCTATTTTTCACACACCCCAATTCCTCTCCTGGTTCCTCCACAGACTCTCCTCTCACCCTCCCCTTTCGTTTAGGCGTGAGGGCGCACCTTTTAAAGGGGGGGTTGGGGGTACTGTCACACCCAGTCTTCCGTGTGTGTGGTGTTGTTTTCATCATGTGACCTTCCCCATCTGCTCCTTTGTTCCAGTTCCCGCCAAGTGTTAATGTTAATCATCTCCACCTGTCTCAACCCGGTGTCTAATCATTGTCATCATCCACTGTGTATTTTTAGTCCTGTGTTTCCTTGAGTCATTGTCCGGTATTCTCACTACGTCGATGTCTGTCTTCCTGTGTTCATCTCCGTAAGTGTTGTAAATAACTATACATATTTTGATAATCCTGAGATCCTGTGCCTTCTTCAAGTGAACCCAGGCGTTACAGTTGTGTGCCTCTTGCACACTGACATAGATTTTTATGACTTATCGGAAATTAGTTCATGTTTAGTTTGATAAAACTCTCAGTTTTTGGGTTCAAGAAATTGGTTGGGTTTTGATCAGCTTTCCTCATCTGTTAAGTTACACTATTCTGATGAGGAGAATGGTTTTAGTTTTCACAAGGTGCTGAGATGAGCGGCCTATGACAAAAAAAATGTGTGTTATTGAAGGAAGATCTGGGATTAGTTCGGTCTTCATTCCCGAATCAAGAGCACATGCACCTCCTACTGCTGATTGGCTATTAGAGTGTTGCTATTCCCAGTCTACTGCTTGGTTTTTTATACACACACATCCAAAACTATGTAAGCACATTGGATCTCATTCACTAATAATTAAGTAACTTATTTTTATTTATACACATATTCAAACAACTCAAAATTATTATCTTTTTTCTTTATTATTATTTTATGTTGGAAGGCAGGCTGGTTTTCACTATAATATAACATAATATAATATAGGGGCAGCACAGTAGTGCAGTGTGTAGCACGATTGCCTCACAGCAAGAAAGAATGAGCTAAATTGGCCGAAGTGTGGTGTGTGTGTATGTTGGAAGGGCATCCGCTGCGTAAAACATATGCTGGATAAGTTATTAATAAAAGGACTATGCCGAAAAGAAACTGAATGATAAATAATATAATATAATATAATATAATATAATATAATATAATATAATATAATATAATATATAATAATAATATATCCATATTTCAAGTATTAGCTTTTCATAAATATTTGCAATGGTTAGGACACTTAAAATGCTTATTAGCTAATTGACAACAATTCAAAGTAATTCAGTAAGTGAAGTTTATTCATAAATTATTTTTGAGAGGATCACGTGCTTATGATTAGTTGTAGCCGGTCTTGCATTATTCAATTTATGATTCACCAATCAGGTGATTCCTAAGCCACTATAAATACCCAAAGTTCTGTATAACAGCCATCTTCGTTTTGAAGAATCCCCCCTTCCACCCCTACTCCTCCTCCTTTTCTAGATGGATAGCACAGTGGCCCAGTGGTTAGCACTGTCGCCTCACAGCAAGAATGTCACTGGTTCTAGTCTTTACTAAGCCTGCCAACATTTCTGTGCGGAGTTTACACATTCTCCCCGTGCTCATGTGGATTTCCCCCGGGTTCCCCAGTTTCCTCCAACAGTCCAAAAACATGCAACTCAAGTTAATTGACTAATCCAAATTGGCACCATAGACATGCTCCTACTAAGTAGTTATCTCTTAAGAGCAATCACTATCTGTTCATTAGCTAATAAAGCAGGGGAGTTCTCAAGATCTACCTGAGCTCAAACTCCCCTCTCGCCTTCAAACGGGAGGGAGCCCTGGGCTCTCTCCTGGGACAGCATGCCAAACAAGCTTTATAATCAAACATCAGTTGAGTGTGAACTCTTGAAATGTTATAAATTTAAAGGGGCAATAGGTGATCTGCCAGAATGCTAGTGTTAGCACAATAGCGTAGAAATTTTACATCCCTCCTCTGCCATCCAAAGCCACGCCTCTTTAAGTCATGAATGCATGAAGGCTTCTCAAATAGATATATTAGCAGCCAATGACTATCAAAGTTCAACATTGTTTAAAAGTCAATAAAGTAGTGCTAGTGTTGTTTTGAAGTCATACCTACATGCCATTTCAGATCCAATATTCAAAGTAACAGAGTGGGAGTGTTTCACAGGCTGCCACTGTTCAAAAATGAACGAATGTGCTATGTAAATCAAACTTCACCTCAGTAAAGCTGGTAAGGCAGAAGAGCACTATTTACTTATGTTTCGTTATGCAACTAAATAAAAATCAGATCAGAAAAAAGCAGTGCTAAAAACAGAAGTAGTAGTAATGTTAGTAATGTAAACTTTTTTTTTTGAGAGAGAGAGAGTACAGTTAGTGGTATAGCCAGAGAGGCAGTTGCAAATTAGGAAGGAAAGTGGAAACTAAATAGTTGAGTTTTTAGTCGTTTCTTGAAGACAGCAAGTGACTCTGCCGTTCTGATGCAGTTAGGGAGTTTGTTCCACCAACTGGGCAGATTGAATGCGAGAGTTCGGGAAAGTGATTTCTCCCTCTTAGGGATGGAACCACAAAGCGACATTCATTCACAGAACGCAAGTTTCTGGAGGGCACATAAATCTGCAGACGTGAGAGCAGATACGAAGGAGCAAAGCCAGAGGTCACTTTGTAAGCAAACATCAGAGCTTTGAATTTGATGCGAGCAGCAACTGGCAGCCAGTACAAACGGGTGAGTAGCGGAGTGACATGTGCTCTTTTGGGTTCATCAAAGACCACTCGTGCTGCTGCGTTCTGAAGCAGCTGAAGAGGTTTGATAGAGTTAGCTGGAAGCCCGGCTAGTAGAGAGTTGCAATAGTCCAGTTTGGAGAGAACAAGAGCTTGAACAATAAGTTGAGCTGCATGTTCAGATAGGAAGGTTCGGACCTCTCTGATGTTATAGAGTGCGAATCTGCAAGATCGAGCAGTTCTAGAAATGTGGTCAGAGAAGTTTAGTTGGTCATCAATCGTTACTCCAAGGCTTTTTACCATTTTGGATGCAGTAATGGTTGCCCCATCCATCTGGATTGAAAAGTTATGGTGTAGAGTCGGGTTGACAAAAACTTCAAGCATTTCCGTTTTCGCGAGGTTAAGCTAAAGATGATGATCTTTCATCCAGTGTGAAATGTCTGACAGGCAGGCTGAGATGCGAGCTGGAACCGAGGGATCATCAGGGTGAAAAGAGAGGTATAGCTGGGTCTCATCAGCATAGCAGTGGTAGGAAAATCCATGTTTCTGGATGACTGGTCCTAAAGATGTCGTGTAGATGGAGAAGAGAAGTGGCCCAAGAACAGAGCCTGAGGTACCCCAGTGCTGTAGGTTGGACACCTCTCCCCTCCAAGTAACCCTGAATGACCTGTCCAGAGAGGTAAGATCTGAACCACTGAATAACAGGTGTCTACTACGCCCAGTGACTCAAGCGTAGATAGCAGGATCTGGTGGTTTACCGGTGTCAAAAGCAGCTGATAAATCCAGCAAGATGAGGACAGCTGATTTTAGAGTCTGCTTTAGCCAGCCTCAGATCCTCCACAACCGGAGAGCAGGGCAGTCTAGTGAGTGGCCTTTCTTAAGCCAGATTGCTTGTTGTCCATGAGGTTGTTTGAGTAAGGAAAGTCTTAAGACTTGATTAAAACACTACTTTCTCCAGAATCTTGCCATGAATGGAAGCAGGGATACGGTTTGAGTTTTTCAAGTAGCGTTTGATCCAGGTTGGGTTTCTTTAGCAGTGAGGTTATCCTAGCCTGCTTAAATGAAGTAGGAATAGACCAGAGTCAAGAGATGTGTTAATTTATGTGAGTCAGTGTTGGTATGACTGCAGAAGAAATAGCTTGCAAGAGATGAGAGGGAATGGGATCAAGCGGACAGGTGGTTGCATGGCTAGATAGCACGAGTTTGGACACCTCAGACTGGAGAGCTGAGAAAAAGAGGTGAGGTGTGTGTGGTGTTGATGGTGTATCTTGGTGTTTGTTGTAGGTGCAGCAAAATGAGCACTGATTTTTGCAGTTTTGGTGCAAAAGAATATAGCAAAGTCATCAGTAGTGATTGTGGAGGATGCAGGTGGAGGATAGAGGAGGGAGGAAAATGTTGTAAAAAGTAAGCGAGGATTGGTTGGCACTGTTGATTTTCTGACAGAAGTATGTCTGCTTTGCAGAAGTAACCTCAGCCGAGAAAGAGGACAGAAGAGTTTGGTATGTTATGAGCTGTTCAGGATTTTTAGTTTGTCGCCAAATTCTCTCTGCTGTCCGAAGTTTTGAGCGATGCTCAAGAGCTTGAACAATAAGTTGAGGTCTCAACCAGGTCTCAGTTAGAGGCCATGAGATTATAGTCAGAATGAGTATCTTTGGAGGTAATAAAAGCTGCCTTGTTAACAGCAGATTGACAATTCCAGAGGCCCATGGAGAGAGAGAGTTGTGAGATAGCAGATACATGTATCGATCGAAGGTTGTGAGGATTACGCCTGCAGCGTACCTCTCATGCTTTGCAAGTGTTAGTAACAACAGGATTTAGTAAACACATAATAAAAGTGCAATGAAACAATGATGCAGAGATAAAGTAAAAAGAAAAAAGTTAAGTACTCAAGTGCTTTGTTGGTGTCTTTGCTCGGTGGTCATGCAGGTAGAAGAACACAATCAAGAACACAATCTACATAAGCTTTGCGTGACTAGAATAGTTTTAAACTGCATAACATCCTTTCTTCCAGGATACAAAGTAATTCTGATATTGATTGAGGATTTAGAAAAGTTTTGATTCTGCATTTTTGGCAGAAGCCCTTTCAGAAACAATCTTTCTTTTATGGATACAAGGACACGTTGGTCTTTCAGAAAGAAGTCTTTCAGGTTGATGCAAAGTTTGCCTGATATCTCTCTCTGTCAGCTGTAGGTGGCCATGCTTCATGTTTATTCATTCATTCATTCATTCATTTTCTTTTCGGCTTAGGTCCCTTTATTAATCTAGGATTGCCACAGCGGAATGAACCACCAACTTATTCAGCATATGTTTTACACAGCGGATGACCTTCCAGCTGCAACCCATCATTGGGAAATATCCTTATACACTCATTCACACACATAAATTACGGACAATTTAGCTTACCCAATTCACCTGTACCGCATGTCTTTGGACTTGTGGGCAAAACTGAAGCACCCAGAGGAAACCACTCGAGCATGGGGAGAACATGCAAACTCCATACAGAAATCCTAACTAACCCAGCCAAGGCTCAAACCAGTGAACTTCTTGCTGTGAGGCACTCGTACTACCCACTGCGCCACCGTGACGCCCGCCATGCTTTATGTGTACTTTATCACCTACTGCACCCTTAACAATCTAAATAGAAATGTTCGATAGAAATTAAAATACATTAAACGTACAATTATTATAATATTTTTATTATTAGAATATGCAAGTAGTACACAAAATAGGATCACATACAAAGGAAAACAAAACAACAACAAAAACATGAAAAATGGTGTTTGTGTGTGTGTGTGTGTGTGTGTGTGTGTGTGTGTGTGTAAAGGTAACTAGGTGGACGGTCAGAGTACACACATAAGGAAAAAAAAAATTATATATATATATATATATATATATATATATATATATATATATATATATATAATATATATATATATATAATTATATAAACATGTATAACAATCATTAAATGAAGCAAATAGCATAGATATAAATAAAATAGGTAGAGAAAAAAATCAATCAGTGGTAAGGAGTGACAGACAGTAATAATAGTAATGTAATTATAGTAATAATGACAGTAAAAGGAAACAAAGGACACAGTAATAATAACTAACAGCAACAATAATAATAATAATAAATTACAAGTACTATACCAACTACTATTGTATATTTCAACTAAACCTGATGAGTTGTCTGAACTGTCTAAGCTAACTGAGTGTAATTAAAGATGTTTAAGACTGGATGACCAACAATTTCTTCTCTTAAACTCAGACAAAACAGAATTATTACTTATTGGGCCTAAATCCTGTACACAGAAGATCTCACAACCCGGCCTACAATTAGAGGGATACTGTGGTGGGAAAAGCGTGGCCAAACACTCAGAAAGGGGGGAGAGCGAGTTGAGACACCGGCGGCTGGTCAATAGCCCAATCAGAAATAATTAATAACACCTATTTTCTCTAGTGATTGGGCCGGAGAGACACCTTATTTAGGGAGCGAGAGACCAGTCGGGAGAGAGAGAGCTGAGCGACAACCAGCACATTGGGAGCTGTTGCTTAAACACTGAAAAGATTAATAAAATTGTCACTTACCTTAACGCCGACCCGGTCTTCTTCTTCCCACAACAAAGAACCTTTCTACAGATACAAAGTAGCGTTAGCTCTAATATACAAGATCTGGGTGTCATATATCCTATGTCACAAAAACTGCATTCTTTCATCTGAGAAATATCTCTAAGTTACGAAGTATGCCATTCATTTCAGATGCAGAAAAGACCATGCTTTTATGATTTCAAGGCTGGATTACTGTAATGCTCTGTTTGCTGGCTGCCCATCATCCTCTATTAACAAACTTCTGCTGGTACAAATGCAGCTGCCAGAGCTCTTACCAGGTCTAGAAAATGTGATCATATCACCCCAATTTTATCCTCCTTACACTGGCTGCCTGTTAAGTTTCGTATTGAATTTAAAATATTGCTTCTTACATATAAAGCTTTAAATATCTAGCTCCTGTTTATCTAACCAATCTTCTGTCTCACTACAATCCAACTCGCTCTTTAAGATCTCAAAACTCTGGTAGTACCTAGAATAGCAAAGTCGAGTAAAGGAGGTTGAGCCTTTTCATTTATGGCTCCTAAACTCTGGAATAGCCTTCCTGATAACGTCCGAGGCTCAGACACACTCTCCCAATTCAAAACTAAATTAAAAACCTATCTTTTTAGTAAAGCATACACTCATTGCATCGCTTAGCGGTATGATACATGAATGACAACAAGCGTAATGAAGAGGAACAACGAAACAAGAACTGAACTGCAGTGGCGCAGTAGGTAGTGCTGTCACCTCCACAGCAAGAAGGTTGCTGGTTCGAGCCTCGGCTTGGTCAGTTGGCATTTCTGTGTTTGCATGGGTTTCCTCCGGGGTGCTCCAATAGACAGTCCAAAGACATGCAGTACAGGAGAATTGGGTTGGCTAAATTGTCCGTAGTGTATGAGTGTGAATGAGTGTGTATGGATGTTTCCACAGCTGGAAGGGCATCCGCTGCATAAAACATGTGCTGGATAAGTTGGTGGTTCATTCCACTGTGCCAACCCTGGATTAATAAAGGGACTAAGCCGAAAAGAAACTGAATGAATAAATGAAAAGTGAGTCCCAATTCAGAGCGTTATTCTCACAATGTAGCATAACATCGCTGCTTGTTGTACAGCTCCATGTCACTTTTAGAAATTGTAATCAATATAAGAAAAGATGGCTTGAATCATTTGAAGATGTTAACAAAATGAAACTTAGGCGCTCACTAACAGCACCTAGTAGCATTATTGCACCTCCAAGGAATTTGTGGTAATGTTAGCATGTGGTCAGGAGAGATATTAAAATGGTTCATCTTGTGACTCCTCAGCTGGCATTGTGGAGAAATAATAACAGATACCAGCAATGATTTCCATTTATTCCCATAGACAGGTCGAGAGATGCTAATGCACTGAATAACGACGGCTCTTAATGGCAAAACTCTTTATCTCCTAGCTTTCTGTCTGGTTTCAGAGGTAGCTGTGTGTATTAATGCAGGTGAGTGGATTTTATTATACTTTAATGAAGAGAACATTACATTACCGAGACAGTATATTTTACATAGGAAAATTTGATCAGGTAGAAGTTTGAGTAACATATATCAGTTTTGTCTCGCTAACCCAATAATTGACGTTAATCTTATTGAGTAAAGATTGCATAACCCCATTAAATTCATTACCAGCGCTTCGAAAGAAAAAAGGTGATGGAGACTAAATAAGCGAGTGGGTGAACATCTGAATAAAAGAGGAAGGCAAGATAGATAATTGAGTGGTCAGACTAACTACATTAAAAACACAGCTCTCAAAATGAGTGCCACAAACCAGGGCTTTCATTAGTGTTTTATTTGTCTTCTATTGACAGTAGGATGTGGATACAGCCCCAATTAATTTCCTCTCAGGACATTAAGCAATTTTCCTCATCTTTCACAGTGGTTCTTTGGGATTCGAGGACTAAGTGTAACCCTGGCAGATTGACACTGGCCATTTCTAATTAGAGATCCTCCATTTCCACTGGGAAACAAACAACTGCACATTAGAAAGCAAGGCTATACCCAATAACACAGCAGCAGCAGAGAGATGAAGTGAGATGGCCTTGTTTCTGACACGTTTCATTCATTGGTGAAAACATGAGGCTGTTTGTACATGACTTATTTGGTATAGACACCTTGAACTCTGACCCAGTTAAAGAGGATAACCCAGATGTAATCTGGTTGATAGTTGTTTTGCTGTCACACAATACTTCCTCTCAGCCTTTTATTTGCCCTTACAAACAAACAATAAAATGATAACCTGCAACATCATACACTCCATCCATAAAAAAAAAATGTGTCAGATGTATTGTGTTAATATGAAAGAATTTGCTGTATTGATTTTTCACAGGAGGTGTTGTGCCTGTTGTTTTAGTCTTGAATATCTGAATATCTGTCTATTGAATGTATGTGTGTGTGAATAAGTGTGTATGTGTTTCCCAGTGATGGGTTGCAGCTGGAAGGGTATCCGCTGCATAAAACAAATGCTGGCGGTTCATTCCGCTGTGGCAACCCCAGATTAATAAAGGGACTAAGCCGAAAAGAAAATGAATGAATGAATGATGGGCGCCACGGTGGTGCAGTGGGTAGCACAATCACCTCACAGCAAGAAGGTCGCTGGTTTGAGCCCCAGCTGGGTTAGATGGCATTTCTGTGTGGAATGCAAGAGTGTAAGGATGTTTCCCAGTGTTGGTTTGTGGCTGGAAGTCCATTCGCTGTGTAAAAAACATATTCTGGATAAGTCAGCAACTCCTGCGACTCCTGATTAATAAAGGGACTAAGCCAAAAATAAAATCAATGATAACAAAACTTAACATCTAGGGGAGAGCAGGAACAAAAGTAACAAAGAAATTTTCTTGAAGTACTGACAACATTTGCTCTTCAGGCTATAACAGCACATTTAGCATGCAACCCTTGATGGATTTAGCATGCAACCCTTGATGGAGATGCCAAATATCACCTGATTTCAGGACCGTGTCCTGTGGTTAGGTCAGAATTTCAGTTTTTTATTTTATGTTTATTGTTAACACTCAATTGTGTACAATCATATAATATTTCAAGGTACATTTGAATCTCAGTATGTGACCTTAAATGCATACAATTTGCATACATTATTGTCAGGTGTTCTAACTATACGTAGTACCCAAATTTAGTTAAATTCTATTAAAAAAAGCATAAAACTAAAGATTTTATCAATAATAAAAATTATAAGACTATTTACATCCAGGGTGAGAACACATAATTCCTTCCAGAATAGTCTCAAATGATTACATTCATTATGGGAATAGCACAGAATACAATGTGAATATCCTATTATTATTATTTATTCCCTAAGAGGGAAGGAATTACTTTCCCGAACTCTCGCATTCAATCTGCCCAGTTGGTGGAATGAACTCCCTAACTACATCAGAACAGCAGAGTCACTTGCTGTCTTCAAGAAACGACTAAAAACTCAACTATTTGGTCTCCACTTTCCTTCCTAATCTGTAACTGCCTCTCTGGTATACCACTAACTGTACTCTCTCTCTTAAAATAAAAATAAAATTCTAATGCTTTGCTTCTTAGACTTTACACACCTGAAACTTGTCTATAGCACTTGTTCACTGCTGCTCTTATAGTTGTGTAAATTGCTTCCTTGTCCTCATTTGTAAGTCACTTTGGATAATGCTAAATGACTAAATGTAAATGTATGAATATATATATATATATATATATATATATATATATATATATATATATATATATATATATATATATATATATATATATATATGACCCACATGAGTTTTAGGTCACAAGAGGATAAGTTAAAACTATATCTGTTATTTATTACTGTATTAACATTGTATCTTTAAGAAGAACACAAAGTTGCATTTTTTTAAACTACTGGCAGTTGAGAGAAAGTGTTGGCACGACAACCACAGCGCGTCTTCAGTCAACAAAGAGGACAGCACAGCTGAAGACCAACGCTCTGTTTCTCTCTGTTTTTTTATTCATTTTAAAGGTTAGTAAAGTACTGCAATGTAGATGAAATACTATAATTTTATGAGATAAAATTGTTGTGTATACCTGCAGTTATGTGTGTAAATGATCGGTGTTAAGTCATGTCTGTTATTTGTGAAGAAGTGGGTTTGTTAATTGAGTTTTAAAGGATAATCTGATGTTAGCATGTGATACTGTTATTGTTTTATGATCCTGTATTGACACATATTTGTATATATATATATATTATAAATCTATCTATACATGTGATATCTGAGATGTCATGGCTTTTAATGCCATGTGTGATTAAAGTCAACAAAGAGGACAGCACAGCTGAAGACCAACGCTCTGTTTCTCTCTGTTTTTTTATTCATTTAAAGACCTCCAGAGTGAGGTCTGCAACAATATATATATATATATATATATGTATACACACATTAACATGTATTTATCAGTTGAGCTTCTCCTATTTGTTTATAGCAACAAAACCAGGTCTTCTAACTGAAATAGATTCAACACATTTCCTCCATTTTCCCAGACCAGAAATACATCCTTCTTTAAATTAACTACAAAAGTTTTTTTTTTCCGTTGTATAAATCTCAATAGTTGCATCTATCCAATTATTTAGGGTTAGTCGCTCTTGTAGCCATTTGCGTGTGATTGCTTTTTTCAGCTGAATTTCGTTTTTTTAAGTGCAGAAAGTAAATTATTGTAGCGGTTATTTTTTTCTTATTACAAGTTGTGTTTCTCTTTTCATGCATCACACTAATGATCAATCTATAGGTTATTTAGTGCAGTAACACATTCTTAAGTTTGAAATATCTGGGTTTTTCAGCTTAAAATAAATTATAGGTTTAAATGACAAGAGTTTCTGTGGGGACAAAAGAACCACTGTTATTCATGTCCCACTGCTAATAGACAAACTTTTCACTTCCAAATTAAAGTTTTCAGTGTTTTGATTAATATGTTTTATAAAATTAATGCAAAGTGCAAATAATGATTAAAAAAAATCTTAAAATCAATACTTTTGAACATTTGATGAAATTAAAAATGAAAATGCAGTTTAATACTTTTTGCAAAAATAAAGGACAAAAATATGTTTGCAGTGAACATTAACAAGTTCAGAGTCAGATATATTTAAAATAAACTAGATTAAGCCCGTAAATCAAGTAAATAATGTTGTATTGCTTTTGACCCACTCATGTGTTACTTTTATCCCTTCTGACAGGGAACAATGTGCAAATTTGTTTAAAGTGAAATTATTTTGAAGTTGTTTTACATTTTTTAAAATACCACCTGATATTGATAGACCACACTTATGAGCCAGTAACCACAGCAAAATAAATTTCTGTCTAAAACATTATCTTTTAAAAACAGGTTTTTATGAAAAATGATAGTTGCGTCCCCGCTCTTCCCTATACTTAAAGGATAAGTATTTGAGTTTAGTTTTAGTGTTATGTTAAACAAGCAGTTTATCATTTTGGTATGTGCATGTAAAAAAACAAGGATATCATCTATAAGAAAATGCTTTTATTCAGATGCCAAAAAATCTGCAACACGAAAAGGCAAAACCTTTATGATTTGCCGTCATCATGAATGTCTTAATAGACAATAGCACACCTGATTCTGTTTCTGCATGAGTAGTTGACAAGTAGGCAGTAAAAAGCTTTTTTTTTTCTTTTTTTTTTTTTTTTGAAAACACCATTTTTGAACAAAAGAAATGGTTATACTTGTATAGTTTGATGTTGAGAAATATAAAGGGACACTAACTTTATCAATTACTTTTTTTAATGTTGGATGGTGTTATATAAGAAAAAGAAAAACAATTCCTAATAATTGAAAAATAACACAAGTGATTTATCTTCATTGCTGAACAATGATCTATCTTTATATACTACACTGTAAAAATTGGCTGTGACATCAACGGTAAAAAAACTGTAAAAATGCTACAGAAAAATCTGTAATCTGGTTAACAGTATGTTTCCTTAATGTATACGGCGAATAACTGTAAATGACTTTCCCAGAATTCCCTGCATGGCACATCACTTTTTATGTTTTTTGTTGACATTACTATGGATCTTTTTAGTTGTTTCCTATCAGTTATGTACATTAGAGATTGTTACTATGTTGATAAACGTTGTTTATTTCATGACTTTAATTTTATGTGTGTTACCATACTGGTGTTTAGTAGCTGTGTAAATGATACTGAGCACCTTCTATATATTGATCAGTGGTGGGAAGAGTATTGAAAACATCATACTCAAGTAAAAGTACCATTACATATCTAAAAATGTAGTGCAAGTAGAGTAAAGTATCTGTTGTAAATATTACGCAAAGTATGAGTAAAAGAAGTCCTTTAAACAGTACTCTAAAAGTACAGGAGTAGTGAGAATTACGCTGTAAAAAGCTGATGAATTTACATGTAATTTGTGGATGTGTGTAAACGTAACATTCTGTAGTGCATTTAGTTATTGGCCAGCAGGCACACAACATCATAAGATGTAATATTAGGTTAGCTTTAGGTTGTGATGTCAGGTGACCAAAATTTTGATGTCCAATAACGATGTCAAATGACATTGATTTTTGGTTCATTTTAGGCTGTCTTAGAAAGTGACCAAAATCCAACATCAAGCCTACATATTAAACCAACAACACATTGACGTCAAATACTGACATTTACGGCAACCAAAATCCAACATCTGAAAGACGTCATAGTGGTAACGTCCACACAGCGTCAAGCTGTAACATCATTAGACGTTTATATTAACCAATATTTGGTTGATTTCAGGTTGGACATTGGACATAGATGTCGGCCAGATGTTAGGTTCTGATGTAAACAAAATGCAACGTCCCCACAACATTAGGGTACAAGGTTAATCTGATGTCTTGTTTACGTCTTGTCCCTGTTGGGTGTTTAAGGCCATTTCGGTCATCATATAGTAAACATCGGTCATGTTCTCATCAGTGACATGCATCTAAACATTGGGTCTCTGGGTCAATGCGTGCAAAGATCTTCTTGAACACTTTTAATGCTTCCAAACTGTTTGCTGCTATTATAAATCGCCCATGTCTTGAGGTAGTTCATTATGATGCGATTTACCTTCTATGTGCAATTTGGTTGGACAGGAATCACAGGACTGATTTTTCTAATCCCCATAGACAGGAAAAAATAAAGTAGGGACTGCAGGTTGAAGGAAAGTAGTGGAGTAAAAGTACCGATACTGCACTAAAGAAGTACTCAAGGGAAAGTAAAAGTACACATTATTAAAACTAATTAGTAAATTACAATCTCTGAGAAAAACTACTCAATTACATTAATTTGAGTATATGTAGCTTCGTCACCTTGAAATTATAAGGTTCTATCTGCGTTCTGAATGATTTTGAGATATTGAGCTTTAAAGTTTTCGCATTTCATAGCAAACAGTATGTGTGTAACATTTGTTTGTTAAATAAATGTCTTAAATTTAAACAACTTATTAAAAAAAACATCCCATAATGTAAATAAGTTGTCATTTAATAAGCATAAGTCAATAACTCAATTTTGACAAAAATGTCAGATAGAACCTTATAATTCTAAGGTGACAATTTGTTATTTTACACCACTGATACTGATACACTTTTCTGCTTTTGGGAAAAGTTGTTTGTGATAAGCATTGGTTCATTATGTAACTTTCCATCACCACCTGCATATGGCTGTGTTAACGTGTCTAACTGTGTAACAAAAGATGTGTAGATGTTGGTAATTCAAAAGACACATTACCTCTATAAATTAATGAAATACGGTAGTTTACTGTAAAAATGAGAAATTACTTTTACGGTTTGTATCGTATTTTTAACGGTGAAATACTGGCAACCGCAGCTGCCGTTTTTTACTGTAAAATTTAAGGACTTATTTTTTACAGTGTTTATTCATTTTATATCAAAATATGAATAATATATATATATTTTTTCTCCATGACTTGTTGGAGATCGGGAAACACAACCAGGAGGGAACCAAACACTATAGGAGAGAAACGAAGACATTGTGGAGCAGACAAGGTAAGTAAAGTTTTCTCAATAAGACTAGGCTGACCATGAGATTTCATCCTGCTAAATGCAACGAAGCCAGACACTGGGTGAGGGAGTGAAAATGCAACATCACATCAAGAACCCATATGTACGTCTGCTAACAGTCATAAACACCTAAAGGTATTATAGATGTTAAATATCCATAGCATAATGATTAATCATAAATATTATCCATTATAAATATGGAAAACATTCCATGGAAACAATGACCTGATTACCAAAACTGTGTTAAAAATAATAATACTTGATAATAATGCACACAGACTATTTCTCCCATCGTTAAAACTACCAAATGTGGATTTGGACATGCCCTGAGTGCACCTCTGTCGTGCACATTAGACCATGCATTTAGATCATTAAAATAGGGCCTGTGGTGTTAACAAATCAGTTGGGTAAATTAACTCATACAACTCTAAAACAAACTCAGAATGGTCACTAAACAAATGAGTAAATTTTTTTTTGTCTTTCTGAATGTTAATTATACCTAAACAATACCTAATTATACAAATTATACCTTGAATTGAATAGTGTTTCAGGACATATAGCAGTGAAATTTTGTTCCTGGGTGACCAGAGTTTAATTCAAATCCCAATAAAACTCAGAACCAGCAAGGTCTTTAACAATAGTTGATTACTGCATTCAGGTGTGCTTAATTAGGACTGAGAAAAAAAAAATATGTCATGGCCCTTCAGGAACTATAAATACCTGAACTGCAGACACTTGCATCCCAATTCGCATACTTATACTATGCTCTAAAAGTATACTTTTTTGTGAAGGAAAAGTATACTTTTGAGTGTGTAACAGAAGACTATGCAAGCTTTGGGACATACTACTCCCTCATTAACAGATCGTTGTTTTGTTTAGTTATGAGCCCTGTCAATTATCCACACATCATCCACATTTCTTTCATATTTATTTTCCTAACTTATTGGAGAAGCAGCAGCAGGATAATCTCCCATTCACGAGTCATTCATCCCGAGAAATCTCCTCAGGTCTTTGGATGATTTTGCATTCGGAAGATAATGTCCAAACATGTCTTTATATAAGTTCAGTATTGTTATTGGAGATGAAGAATAACACAGAAAATGCAATTTAAATATTTTCCAGAGGCCTAGATATTAATTTATTCATACAAACATCTTTACCGAAGCCTCTTAACTTGATGGTTGGTCTCGTGCATCCGTCATGTTTGTAGTTTATTAACACTTTTCACCCGCGTTTGTAGTTCTAATGAAATGTATGTACAATGCACAATGTATTGTGGGCAATATCAATGGTTAGAGTATGGATGCTTCTCCACTTAAAATTTTTACCGGAAAAAGTAAACCATCTGAGAAGCTTTGGCATCATCTGAGAAGCTTTGGCATCATCAGAGAAGCTTTGGCATACTATTTTCAGGATACTACAATTTGGGACATACAAATTCTATTTTCAAACACTATTTAGGATGGATAGTATGTGAATTGGGAAGCAGCAACTTACTCACCATAGGCAAATCACCAAATAACAAATTTAAAGAATAGACTGATTAAATCGAAACATGTCTGAGCAAGAACAGATGAGCGTCATGCAATTTGTGGTTAAAATTTCATCTTCGTCAGGCTTTAATAATTGTTGCTGTTCAGCCATTCTGATTTAGCAAACTGATATTTGCTCATTTAAAGATATTACATTTCTTACATCTGACATTTAAAGATACCAATATATTTGTATTAGGGCTGTATAATAATGGAAAAACTGACATTGCAATATCACAATTATTTTCTGCAATATACAGTATTCAACAGACATACACAAAGTGCTTTAGGGTTGTGTAGGGAGTGTACAGGAATTGAATAATCAAATGTAAAATGACGCTGTATAGAATTATTTATCTAAATTAATTAAAGCTACACACAGTCTCTTGTGTTCGAATGCTTTACACTTCAAACAAAGCCACAAGAAAAAACTTTAGACAAAAATGTATGCATATAATAACCATTTAATCTGTTATGTTTTGCAATGACTCTATAATCACCTGTTCTGAACTTTGGTGCCTGAACAACCGATCCAAACCCACCTGTCCTGTGATGTTACTATTGCTGATGCTTACGTACATTGCAATGTCAGTGCTGGAACTATATAACGTGGAGCCCTATTTTTTATACTTTTAATAATAATAATAATAATATTGATAATAATAATAACAATAACAACAACAACAACAACAAATATTGCCCACATATTCACTATTACCCATATCTGACTTCCTCTCTGTCTCATAGTTTTATTAATGAGATGGCCTTTCCCAGTATTAATGGTGCAATTTGTCAGGATGACGTTCATGATGCAACAAATCAAAATGGCCATTTGCTTCTAATAATGTTATCTTCTTCTGTTGTTGTCTTTATCTTCTCTGAAGGAAAAAAAGCATCCCATGTATGTTTGTTCTTTGAGTTCTAAGATTTGACTAATATATTATATATGACTTATTCCAGAATTGCAGTTACATATCAAGCATTTGCCATTAATTTTCCCTAAACTGGGATGACATACACCAAATGTATAACTTACACTAAACTAAATTCATTACTAATTTAAAGTAATAGTGAAATGCTTAAATGTGGTATAGGGAACTTTTGATTTTGTTAATAACTGGTGTTTAACGTATTGTTAAGCCTTTTATCCAGAGTTGACAATAGCTATGTTTCCTTCCAAAAATGCGAATATACTTTATGCACAAAACTGGATTATCGCATTAAAGACATGCAAATAAAGCAGCGTTTCCATCAAATGAGTCAAAGCGAACAAATTCGTCACTTCCTGATTAACTGGCGCCAAATATCAACAGTAAAAATTGAATTTACTGCGGTAGGAGAAGCTGCGTCGATCTTTTCTTCATCGAATAAATGACTTGCGCCTCAGAAGGCAATCCTGACACGCAGTGAACGCGCAGTGGCGTTTGAAGGTGTCAGACGCGGAGCACAGACGCTCTTGATTCTGGAGGTCATTAATATAATAACACTAATACTTAAACGGTAAGGCGTTTTAGAATGACTAAAACAACAGTACAGATGGTTTACAGTGTGCTCAGCCTGCATGGTTTGTCCATTTACGCACATTTTCATTATCACATGATCTCTTATAACAAAATCACATGGCCTTTTTTAATGTGCATACTGAAATTTGTGCGCATCTTTTCTTATCGAATAAAAAGTTTATCCTACTCAGTCATGCGCATAAGTTTTTTATGCGCATTTTCAAAATTTATGCGCTTCATGGCGTTTCCATCAACCGACAAAATGCGCATAAAAATAGGTGGATGGAAACATAGCTTATAACAGAGTTTATTTTCCATCATTTTGTGCTTTAGCATAATATGCTAACCTCAAACCCGGTACCCCATGGAATGTCTAAAACAGAAATGTATGTATTTTCATTATATTAGCATTTTTTTAAATAAATGAGAAATTCACAGAAATATAATAACAGAGTTGAAAAAGAATTAATCTAATGGTGTACCTAAACATTTTGTACAAATTAACGAGAGAAGAATAATGACATGTCTCAGTTCCTTCTAGAGAGAGAAAAAAGAGCTGTCTGAGGCCTTCAGAAAAAAAGTTATAGCTGCCTATGAGTCTGGTAAAGGATTTTAAAAGATTTTAAAAGATTTTGAATTGAGCCATTCCACTGTCCGTAAAATAACCTACAAATGGAGGGCTTTCAGAACAACTGCCAACATACCCACGTCTGATCGTCCCAGATGCTAAAAGAGGTCTCCAAAAACTCCTCACAGAGCCTACAGAAGGCTCTGGCTACTGTTGATGTGGAACTGCATGCCTCCACAATCAGAAAGACCTGCATGGGAGGTGTGCAAGGAGAAAACCTTTGCTTTCTAAGAAACACATCAAGGCCAGACTGAAGTTTGCCAGAGAGAATTTTGACAAAGATCGGGACTTCTGGAATAATGTTCTTTGCACAAATGAGTCTAAAATTGAATTATTTGGACACCAAAACAGACAACATGTTGGGCGTAAACCAAAGACCGCATTCCAGAAAAAGAACCCCATGAAGCACGGAGGTGGAAGTGTCATGGTTTGGGGTTACTTTGCTGCAGCAGGACCAGGTAGGCTCACCATCATAGAATCCACCATGAATTCTACGGTGTATCAGAGGGTGCTTGAGGAACATGTGAAACCATCTGTTAAACAGATGAAGTTGAAACGGAGCTGGACCATGCAACACAATGACCCAAAACATACCAGTAAATCACAAGGACTGGCTGAAAACTAAGAAATGGAGAGTCCTGGAGTGGCCAAGTCAAAACCCAGACTCTAATCCTAATGAGATGCTGTGGGGTGACTTGAAACGGCTGTGCACACAAGAAACCCCTCAAACATCTCACATCAGCTGAAATAATTCTGCATTGAAAAGGTGTCTACAATTTCCAGACTCATGTCAGAGACTGGTAGATGGCTACAAGAAATGTCTCACTGCAGATATTTCAGCCAAAGGGGGTGAAATAAAAACACTAGCTATTAAGGGTGTCCTAACGTTTTCCTCAGGATATGCATTTTTATTGAAATACATTTACAGAGTATCTTGAAAAGTCATTTTATTTCTGTTGTAATTGTTTAGTTATGTGACCTTAATATTTCTACATTGTTAAAATTTAAATTAAATAACCATCTATTTAAAAAAAAAAAATTAAAAAAAGCTTACAAAATACCCAGGCTTTCATAGGGTGTCACAACTGTACTTATCCAGAGCGAGCAGAAGGGCTGCCAAAATCACTCTGGACCCCTCACACCCAGCACACTGCCTCTTTGAACTTTTACCTTCTGGTCGACGCTACAGAGCACTGCGCACCAGAACAGCCCGACACAGAAACAGTTTCTTCCCTCAGGCAATCCATCTCATGAACACTTGATGATAATAATTGCGAAACCAACATCACTACTTGCCATACACTTTTATACACATATACACTTATTTAACAACACACTTTACATGCCAAGTTGCACATAACAGCTGCACATATAACGTTGTATATAGTAATAAACATGTACATACACTTGTCAATCTGTATATTTGCACTCACTGCTTACTTCTATTTTTTTTTTTTTTTTTTTTAATATATTTATTATCTGTTTTTTGTCCTGTCTCTGTCACGAAAACAAATTCCTAGTATGTGTGAACATACCTGGCAATAAAGCTCTTTCTGATTTCTGCTGATTTCTTTTTTCACGACACAAACATTATTCTTTTAGAGATAACTTGATATAATTTGTGTTATTACAAAATGTTACATGAAAGGTTTAGATTTTGAAAAAATAATAGAAGGTTTATTTTGGAGATACAAAATGTACCTGCAATTCTAGACTAACTCATAAACAGTATTGCTTTTACTGCTAGTTGGCCATTACATAATGGATTTTTAGAGGGTTTTCCCATGCTCTGGGAAAGGACATCAAGAGGCCATACTTCTTCTCATGTCACAGTTTTCAAGCTCTAGCCAATTGTTCTCAGCCCCTAAGTGTCACCCATGCAGCGGCTCATTGATCAACTCCAATAATTTCATTTAAGCCTTATTGCTTTTGTACTCTGAGATATAGCCGCCTGACATTTAGAGCACTATTGAGTGAATGGAGGATCGCTGAAGTTGTCGGAATCACCAGAGCAAGTGACTCATACTGTATATACCATTTTCCCTCTGACACACACAATCTTGTTTCTTGGAGTTATAAATGGAAGACGTAATTCACACTCAATATGACAAACAAAAGGAGAAAATGTGTTCTGCCTTTATGTGCTTTGAGAAATTTCTAGCTAATGAAGTTAATTAAAAGCTTGTTACATTCAAGTGTGTTTATCTTTGGAAAGAATAGGAATCACGGAGGACCCTGAAGGATTCCTTGAGGATTTATTCTAGCCTGTTTCTGAGGGAAATATTATTAAAGTTAAAATGTGTATGAGATGTTCCATTTTAAATGAAATACAGCATCCCATTGAACAACCATATACTGCAACCATTAAAGGGACGGTGCAGAGTGTTTTTAGGGCTTGGTTGTGTTTAAGGGCTGCAAAACATTGTGTGCTCAAGCTTCATTTGTAAAAAAAAAAAAAAAATTGTGTTACTTTTTTAACATATCTTACCTTAATTTTGTACTGCTACTCAGCTCACATGAAAACGACTATCATATTTCCTAGTTCCCCTGAAGGACCACCCCTCAATAGGCTCTGATTGGTCAGCTAACATAATGTGTTGTGATTTGCTGATTGGCTCCACGTCACCATGGCCCAGTTTTCAAAATATTTTATCTGGATCAAAATGGTCTAGATTTGGAAATCACATATTTTGCTATCCAGGATTAACTGATCTATCTTACTTTTTGACAGTTTTTAAAGGAACATTGGGTTGGCTCATTGTGATCCAAATACCAAATTTAAGGATTACCAAATCCTGTTTACCAGAGCCTTAAATGGAACCAACAGTGTAGCCTTCTGGTTTCTGTCACGGTCACACAAGGAAGACAAAGGTGGATAAATCTTTAATTTATTTGTGCAATGCAACAAATGCTGAGAGATGAAGCATGTAAGTGGTGTTGCAGAGAGAGAGAGAGAGAGATTTCACACACAGTTCAAATGGTAAGTATCAGATCTTAAGTAATACACCAACATAGCTTTAGTTACTTCCCTTAAACTGGTCTGTTTGCATTCACAGAAGAAGAAGGACATCCAATGAAGAGTACAAGAGGAAGAGTGAGAGCCATCAGACTTCAATTCCAGCTGGTGAGTTAATGAATGAGGTGAGTCTTTAAAGTGCATGGGTGATTGCGGGTGCAGGTGCGGGTGTGGTGTATGGTGGATGGTGAGCGAGAGCAGTGATTGGGGCTGCAGGAATGAGCTGAGGGTGTGACAGTTTCATAGACTGTAAAAGATATAGAGGTAGTATCCATGACGTCACCCATAGGTTTTTGAAGAGCGCAAATGAAGCTACAAGTAGGCGTGGCCATCGCACCAACCGGGGGTTACCAAAAAGGGCAAAGAGGTGGAGCGTCAGTGAAGCTAAAGCTGTGGTCACACTAGAGATTGTGCGTGCAAAATTCTGTAATATGGCGCTGCGAAAAGGGGTGGGATTAAACAAGATGATTAGACATTTCAAAAAGCGAGAGATTGGTCCATATTTAAAATTACTGTACAGAGAGGTCATGTTTTGATTCTCGATTGGTCTAACGTAGTCAAGTGATGCGATTCCGCAGGTCAGAATTCACCAAGCTTGAACTTTCCAACGCAGCGATCTCTGAAACTTGACGCACGAGCTTCCGTTTCCAGTCTATGGGGAGAAAAATCTAGTGTGACCGCAGCTTAAAGATGCCTGCTAGCATTTTGCTTAGACAGGCTTTTCTTTGGGAGAAACGCTTAATACTTCATTACCTGCAACTCGTTTGTTTTCTGACCACTAAGTATTGTTTTTATGAAGTTTGTCTACAGGAGGAAAATGTGAATTACTTCGAAATACTTCAAATATAGTCTGTGTTAATAAATGCAAGGCTGTTTATGAAATCCAGACATAAAGCTGTATGACAATGTTTTAGATGACTGTTTTATAGCCTACAGCTAATCAGCTACAGCTAAATGAAGTGCATTCAAAATCTTAAAAAAGTTATAAATGATAAATGATTCTAAATAAAACAAAAACATTTATAGAGAGGGCATAGAACAGGGGTCACCAATCTCGTTCCTGGAGGTCCGGTGCCCTGCAGGGTTTAGCTCAAACTTGCCTCAACACACATGCCTGGGTGTTTCAAGTATACCTAGTAAGAACTTGATTAGCTTGTTTGGGTGTGTTTGATTAGGGTTGGAGCTAAAATCTGCAGGACACCGGACCTCCAGGAACAAGTTTGGTGATCCCTGGTATAGAAGTATATAAGAATTGCACTCACCTGGGAAATGGAGGCCACTTGAATGGTTTGTGAGCATAATGAAGTGCACACAGCATGCAATATTATCTGATAACTGTAGGAAATAATTCCAAAACACAATTGACAGTGTAAAGCCACATAAAATAAGAAAAATATGATGTATATTCAGCGGCTAATCAGTCGGAATCAGAGGTGAAATGATGGCAACCAGCGAGACCTAGCTGTCACTCAAGTGGCCACGCCCTTAATTATGCAGACTTAATATAACTTAATAACGAAACGGATGTATTATAAAAAAAAATCACCCCCTTACAGTTGTCATGAAGGGCAATTGTAGCTATATGCACCAAATCCATCATTTGTACCAGGTGAGTCGATGAATTGCAATTTTAGTTACTTCCGTAATGGCTTCACGAGGGAGAGGGGGATGTTGCCGCTTGAATGGTTTGCAAAAAACAACAGGTAGGGAAAATTTCAGTGGCAACAAACAGCTATAGTTTGTTTTAATGGTAAGAAACAGAAACACTGCAATCAACAAACATTTAGCATTTTTAGTTAGTTTAGTTTAGTTTAGTTCTAATACAGTAATGCTTTGATTTTGAATTTTGTTGTTGTTGATAACCATCTCTCATTAGATGTGACATGCTTCATATAGGCTTCAAATATAAAGGAATTTATAAATCATCAGTAACCATTATGTTTGTGATCATTTAATTAAAAAATAAAACCTTTTTATTTTATTTGGTTTATTTGATTAAAAAAATCTCAACTGAATCCTGTTTTTTTTATTAAATAGATCCCAACTTGAGTTCAAAGTTTGAATAATCCAAAGGGCAGGTTTGATTCAAACCAAATGTAAGGTTGGATTATATAGTCTGATCTTAATTCAAAATCCCGCAGTTACCAATCCATGATCCAAAATCCCACTGGATTACTTTTGAAAAACTGGGCCCAGGAAATGTCACGTCTCTCTAGCAAGTGCTCTTTTTCCCATTGTTTTCATTACTGTGTTATAATTTATTATTATTTTGTTTTTTAAAACTTGTTATTTTTTATTATTATTACTTGATGTGTTTTTTTCATTTATTGTAAAGCTCATGACATATTGTGTCTGAATATATATATTGATATTTTGTGTAATGTTCCAATACTTATAATTAAAAAATAAAATTAAAAAAAGCATGCACTCTGTTGTGTAAATAAATTCTCATTCCTCTGAGGGTCCTTCTGAAGGGATTAAAGCATAGGGATGAGCCCTTCCGAATTGAGTGCAGTGTGTGACACCAAACAGCTTCCCTGCGTGTGTCCATCAGTTGTATTTTTCAAACTCCTTCATTCCTAAGGGCCCTTCGAAGTGGCAAGTTTTGATCACTTCATTTTGGAAAAACACTTCAATATGGCGGCCATGAATTTTTCACTCTGAAGTGCCCTTCAGAGGGTAATACTATGTATATTCTGTAGAATCCACCGGATGTCAGTGCAACAGTTTGCGTTTGAGCCTGAATCAGACACAGAAAATGAAGAGGACACAGCTGAACCTCATGCCTGGTCATTAAAGTATAATTTGATAAGTGTCTTTCATATATATTCGGGTTAGAAGCATGTGTAAGTAATAGGAAACCTTCACATATCTTTTGCGAAATCAAGGTCATTATTTCAAATGTAGACTGCAGGGAAAGCGGCAGCATAGAGAGAGATTGCAGGCGCGGGTGAAGATTGTGGGTGTTTACAGGGGTTTGATGAATGAATATTGTTTGTAGCTAAACTAACAGTGCCAAACAGCGTTTCATGTTGTTTACATCCTTACTTCCTTGCTACAACATACAGTTAACGCTAGCAAGTAAGATGTAAAGTTTAACAAATAAAAATACTTACAGGTTGTGGCTCACAATCCACATCTGCTGTCACGATCACCAGCGATCTAACAACCAGAGATCGCTGGTAAACACTCAAATTCACATGAACTACAAATCCGCCATGTAATGGACTACATATTCACTCATGGAACACAAACACACACACAAACACACACACCTGTCCCAAGTCACCAGTAATTGCAAACAATCACACAGCTGAAGCTGCTCAGACGGATTACTTGGAGCAGGTGTGTGTGTTGCATGACTGAATATGTAGTCCATAATATGGCAGATTTGTAGTTCATGTGAATGTTTACCAGCAATCTCTGGGTGCTAGGTGATTGAGAAAGCTGCTTCTTTTATTGTTGTAACTTCTTTGATGAAAAGTTTTTGCCCATTTCTTTGGACTGTGGGGGAAACTGGAGCACCTGGAGGAAACCCACACCAATACGGGAAGAACATGCAAACTCCACACAGAAATGCCAACTGGCCCAATTTATTTACCAGTATTACCAGTGTTTTATTACTATTTACAGGAGGTTACATGAAAATGTTTGTGAGCAGAATGTTTCAGAATGAACACAAACCACACATAGTCTTCGTCCATGAATCTTGCTAGTTGTGAAACAGCTGTTTTACACTTGAATTTGACATTTCATTTGAGGTGACAGCAACAGAATTGTTTTCTTTTGTTCTTGTCAGATTGAGTTTCCATTATGTTTTTTGTTGTTGTTCAGAACATAATTGTATTTGTGTCAGAAAACAGTCTTTCATACATACATCACATGGGTCAAGGAAACTGCTCCAGCTGACCGCTCTTGAGGAAGTTTGATGATATCAAATCTCCAGTGTTGGGCAGTAGCGACCCTACAAGTAGCGACACTACTAGCTTAACTACAATTCTCAGTAGCGTGGCGGTAGCATCGCTACTTTATAAATCCAATAGCTTTTCATTAGCGAAGCTATTTTTTTTTCGTCAAGTAGCGCAGTAGCGTCCAGACAAGCTACATTAACCGATCGCAGATCTATAAGTGACAGCACCAATCTTCACGTAGCTGTGAGGCCGATGTCTAGCCGATGAAGGTAAATCCATATGATGGCGAGAAAGTCGATTTCTTCTTCTTCCTGTTTTACAATGGTTGACAACAAACTTTTTAGTGCGTTACTGCCACCTCTCACCTCTCGCTTTGGTCGGTGACGTTGCAAATCAATCATTGGGCTGACACGAGAAACTTGCTTGATGGAAAGATGACTGTGGGAGAGGAGTCATATATATAAATAGTTTACTGTAGTAAAGGCTAAAGTATACTACGGTAATTACTATTATTTCATGATAGTTATTAATGACACTACAATATGTAAGTTAGTGTAATTTTAATGCTTATTCGTAAATATTTCCCTTTACTATACATTACTATAGTATTTTAAATGCGTAACACCTGGTTTTAATGGATTTTTAGTTTTTGCTGTTTATACTATAATTTGTTTCTGTTTGGTACAATATTATTTACAGTAATTAACTGAACTGAACAATTCTGCCTCATATGGTAAAATTGCAAAGATTGCAAAAGTAGCTTAGCTACATTTAAGCTAAGTAGCTTTTAGCTTAGCTTGCTACATTTCCCAGGGTGTAGCTTTTAGTGTAGTTAAGCTACATTTTAAGTAGTGTAGCAAATAGCTTAGCTCACTACATTTTTCATGTAGCTTGCCCAACACTGCAAATCACGTCGTTGTGTCATCGGCACCATTACAATTCAGACAAAGTTTGTAATTGCTCCAAGGATCAGCCAAACACACGTCTAGTTTTCCTTGTTTATGTGTTTTGGTTTGACCTTATGTTTCCTTTCATTGTATAAGTGTATATGTTTCCTTTCACTCCTAGGTATTTCCTATGCTACTCAATGATGCTTCACCTGCTCTTGCTTTATTCATTCATTAGTTTTCCTTCAGCTTAGTCACTTTTCAGAGGTCGCCACAGTGGAATGAATCGGCAACTATTCCAGCATATGTTTTACGCAGCAGATGTAATTCCATCTGCAACCCTGTATTGGGAAACACCCCCATACATGCTCGTTCACACACACTCAAACAGTACGGACAATTTTGCTTATTCAATTCACCCATAGTACATGTCTTTAGATTTTGGAGGAAACCGGAGCACTCGAAAGAAACCCATGTGAACACGTCTTTGGACTGTGGAGGAAACCGGAGCACTCGAAAGAAGCCCACGTGAACACAGGGAGAACATGCAAACTCCACACAGAAATGCCAACCTTCCCAGTCGGGACTCGAACCAGGGACCTTCTTGCATCGAGGTGATAGTGCTAACCACTGAGCCACCATGCCGCCCTTTTGCTTCTGTTTTGCTTCAGTGCATTATCACTACACCTATAACTGACACTCACACACAAAAATTGCGCACACAAACACACAACAAATGCAAATACAAAGGTAGTGGGTTTCTGTATTTGTATATTTCAGGTTGTATATTTTTAGCTCAATGTATAACTCTTGCTAATATGGCATTAACATCATGTTTCATATAATGTTAATTGTGCAGTTTGTCAGATTATTAGGGATAAAAATATACAAACAACTAAGAACCGCACGCTCAAATCTTACATCTCAGATCTTCTACAACACTGCTGACTATAAACAGGAAGCAGTCATGTTTATCAGTTTTTGGGGACTCATTTCTGTTGTGGTCTGCACTATATTCTACATGTTTCTGTATATGCGTGTGTTGTCAAACTGATGAAGATGTTTACTTAGTTTATAAGTGTTTTTCTATTTGCATGTATATTCTTAACTTGTAGCACATTTAAGCTATCTTTGCCACCACAGAGAACTATAAATTCTATTGACTGCTAGTATTTTTACAAACCAGCAACATTCTTACTGTGAGGTGACAGTGCCAACCACTGAGCCACCGTGCCATCACTTAATCTTTTTAAATTAAAGATAAAAGATAGTGTGAGTGTAAGGAGTGAACCGCCAGCTTATCCAGCATATGTTTTACACAGTGGATGCCCTTCCAGCTGCAACCCAGTACTGGGCAACATCCTTACACACTCATTCACACACATACACCTGGAGGAAACCCACGCGAACATGGGGAGACCATGCAAGCTCCACATAGAAATGTCAACTGACCCAGCTGGGACTCCAACCAGTGATCTTGTGAGGTGACCGGGTCGCCTGTATAAGCATATTTATTTTATTTAAATAGTTTATTTAGTAACTTTTTTAAACCATTATTAGGAACACAATTACATTTTCAAGCACTTTATCTAAAATCTAAGCACTTTTCAAACCTTAAAAACACCAGATAAAATGTTAAGCATTATTCAGAGGATTTCCAGCATTACACAGAGGATGCCCTTCTAGCTGCAACCCAGTACTATAGGAATTCAAGGATTTCCAGCTCTGTAAGAACTCTGAATAATTGATGATGAGGTGTTGAATTATTCGAAACATAATAAACACCCAAAGTGGTGATCCAAAATTGACATGAAGCGGTGTGCATTATTTTCTAATAATTAAATTATCTGAACTTAATTATCCCACTCGTACAACAGGTATTTTTCAAGACATTTGTCAAGCTTTCTATTTTGTTTTGTTTAAATTTTATTTCTGGCACTTATAGTTTGCTGTAGACTGTGAAATAACTGAAAACATTGAGCATAGCGATATGGCACTGTAAAGTAGTCAAGACCTGACTGGAACTTTAGCTGTGTGGTTCCCTGAAAATAACTGCTGCACAGACATCAGATTCAAGCATTCATAAATAATTCTGATATAAAAGTATGGGTTAACACAAAAATATGCTGGGCAGTAATAACCTTACATTGGGCCAAAAATGGACACACCCAACTGCTGGGTTAAAAAAATATAATTTAAATTTAATTGAAAACTATTTTTTGACCCAACATTGTACTTGTAGGTATTTGGCCAAATGATGGGTTACTAAGACTCTAATTTTTAGAGTGTGTGTCGGTGTAAGTTTGCATCACTCCTCTGTTTGTGTTTGCATTAGGCTTATCAGGTCTGTCAGATGATTCATGTGCGCCACTCTATACAAATTATAGTATTTATTTTCACTCAGTATAAGGGTTTCAACTAGACAACTGCCCAGTGGCCACCTTATTGCAAAAACAACATAAAAAACACGTCAAATCAATTTGATGTCTATTGACTAGTCAAAACAACATAAAATTGACATATTAATGTCAAAAAAACACATCAAGAATCAATTACAGAACTGTCTTGTAATCCATATTTAATGACAATGTTAGATGTCAATTTAATAGTTTTGACATCAAGGTAGTTTACATGCATTGTGGGACTCCTTTTCAGCCCTGGAGTTTCAAGCCTTAGACCGGCCCACTTCAGTTCACGACTGACTATTAAAATAACGTAATTTCCAATTCAGTACTTTACAGTAAAGATTTACTTGAACAGTTAACACAATGTAATGTTTAAAAGTATCAGAATCTATTTTCTGTAAAATTAGTGCTCATAAATATCCAAACCTTGAAAGGAAAAAAATATTTTAAAAAAACAACTATATATTAAGCTATATGTATAAAATAAAGATTACAATACAATGAATTTAATTTTCTAATGACACAATCATGTATGTTTCAAGAAAAGAGCTGCTTTATAACTTCAAATATTTTTCATAAATATTAGAACATTAAAGGGTAGCTAAATCTCCAACACTTCTTTAAAACATCATAATGTCCTTTTCTGCAATATAATATATATTATTATATTAATATAATATATTAATATTATTAATATAATATATTATATTAATATAATATATATTATTATATATATTATTAATAATATATATTCTGTGCAAAATTGTTCACAGAGTCCTTAAACACAAATAAAAATAAAACAAGTTATCTGCGGACATTTTCAACCACTATATTAGTTTCTAATTATCTGAATTCATTAATTGTCTCTGAGCATTTTTTATTGAGCAGGTGTAATATTTATTAATATTAATTATTCAAATTCTTATATCCTACCTGTCCATACTAGTGTGTTGGGCTAGTCTGATCTCATGAGGAAACGTGAGTATTTTACGTTTTGTCAGTTTAGTGGCTAATTCGTACGAGTTCAGTCGGAGGCGTGGCACCTAACCCCACCCCCAAAACCCAAACGTCATTGGGGGATGAGCAAATCGTACTAAATTGTACGAATTAGATCGTACGAATTAGCCACTAAATCAAAAGGTTACGAATTGCCGTGAGATTGTGTTGGTTGAGCTCATGACTGGTGCTTGGTAACGTTACAGGGCTCTTTACTGTTAACAGCAAACTGGACAAGAGGCTGTTGCTCCTCTGCTCCTAACTAGTTTAACATTAAATTACTGGATGTTTCATCATCTTCATGTGTTGTTGTTGTTGTTGTCGTACTCTCGCTGCCGCTGGTTTTAACGAAAAATATACTCAGTTTTTCTAATTCTGGCCTTTTCAACGCCACCTTTGCGCTTTTTATTGTTAATTTTTCATCTATTACGTATCTCTAACAAATGATTTTGCTGATGGGCAAGGTGCCGCTGTTGGGGAGTCGAATGATAATTATGTCATCATTAACCTGCAGGCTGCATTCTGCTCATGGGGCTGTGAGAAAATAAATAAAAAGAGTGAAGCTGTGGTAAAATAATCAATAAAAAGAGTGAGGCTATGGTAAAATAAATAAATAAATGAAAAAAAGTGTGACTGCTGAGAGTGCAGGAAGCTAAGGACACCGGCCCTCGCAGCCAAAAAAAATGGACCGCCCCCCCAGGAATTCACCTGAACCACCCAATTAGCCAATCCAGGCCTGATTGTAGGGATTTAAAATCCAGTGTAAAATTGGAAATTAAAGCTTGCAGATGAATACAAACTTTTTTATATTATATTACTTTTTGTGTCGTTATTTTGGTGTCAAAATGGCATCAATGTGTGGATGTCAAATAGACTTCAAGGTTTTGACATCAAATTTGATTTGCATTTTTGACCCAAATTTTTTTTTCATCAATCTCATTGCCAATTTTGATGTTGCTTTAACAATGTGCCCACTGTGTGTGCATCATTCCTCTTATACTGCTACTTCAATGATAATTTGAGCTTTGTTGTCTGCTTCAAAATAGATCCATGTTATTCCAGTCTGGAGTCCTGGGTTCATTAATTTTTGTGCATGATAACGTCATACCTTTTAGTAAATTAACGCAAGGAGAAACAATGATGATCACTGGAGCTCCAGAGCATTTTTTTTAATGCCGAGCGTCTTTCCACAGATGGCTGTTTTGTGACAGCATACAAGACAGTTTACTTTTCTAATTCAGAAATGAGGCATGAAAGCTCGAGTTAATGGGGACCAAGGTGTGAGAATCTGGAAGCTAGTTATGTTTGATCATTACACATGATATATGTGCCGGGAGAATATCGTTAGAGCTGTCAGCGGTGTGCAAATAATCTGCACAAACAGCAGTCGTTGTGAAATAATGATAAGTGTAATGAGTGTGTCTGGCTGGTGCACACAATCATGAGGGGAAATTCCTGTCATGCAAGACTTGTTATATATGAGCTATCAAATATTTTCTTTGGTTCGTTCTCAGCGATTCATTTAAAGCCGGCATGAACAAGAAGAATGTGCCAGTGGGGTCTACATCTTATCAGCAGCTAGCTGCTCTTAGGATACATGGTTTTGTGAAGACGGCCATTAGGAAATGTAAATTTTCACTTCAATGCAATACTGTTTCTCTAGCACTTCGGATGTGCTATATATCTTCTGGAGATAACACTGTTTTATATACAACCTCATCATGGCAGTTCCGCTTTTTTTCAAAGGCACATTTATGGGGGGAATATTTGTGCTTGGCAAAGCTCTCTCGCATGTGAAGGAAGGTTTAGTGAAGCATGGTACTGGAGTGGCAGGCAAGATTAGATATGAATTCATAATGTGATTGCTAGTTGCGCTTCTGCAATCAAGATTCTGTGAAGTTTCACACAACGATCTGCGCATTTAATAATGTATGCAATTAAAATAATCATTACCTTCAATTGTATTTCTGTTTATTATTCTTCCACCTCACTATTTTCGGTGGGCTGTGTGTGAGGATGGAGGCGGTTCTTACTGTCAGCCTGGATTGTGGAATTGCCCTCCTCTCTCCAGAGTGCCATAACTCAGCCAGCTGTCTTCCTGCCAATGAATGTAAATTAAAGAAAAGCTTGCATGTACTGAACGGGACCTAATGATGCGGGACAGTGACCCATTCCTGGAAATTTCTTTCTCCGCTTACGTAAAAGAGCACCTCTTGTTTACAGAAATACAGCAACCCATGACTGATATTTTATACTGGAAAGGTAAACTACACCACCTCTAAATCAAAAGAGATTTGCTGCCAGTTCAGTGAAAATGATGTAAACTAAGATTGATTGTAAATCAAATATGAATAATAGGCTGATATCAGTAATGATGTAATATTCATAGTTCTAAATTTGAAGGAATTTTAATTGAGGCTTTATAAACTGTACATTGTAAAAAAAAATCTTGCTGCCTTAAATTGTTTAGTTCAGTCAAATAAACTTTTTTAGTCATCTCAACATCAAACAAACATGTTAAAAATATTAAGTTAAACTTTTATAACTTTTTTTTGTTGGAACCTGATTAACGTATTAAAATAAGTTAAAGCAAATAAGTTAAATTAGTTTGTTATCTTGACTTTTTATTAATAAATATTTTACAATGAAGAAAAGTGTTTTGTTTTTTTCCCCTCAAAATAACCAGGGCAAATGCAGTAAGAAAATAGTAAGATACTTGCTTTGACTTCAGCACATCTGTGGTCACAGAACAACACAAGTCTGATGTGTTTAATATTGCTTTTTTATTTTATTTTTGAAATTTAAAGATGGCGGCGCGGTGGGTAGCGCTCTCGCCTCACAACCTCAGCTGGGTCAGTTGGCATTTCTGTGTGGAGTTTGCTATCTCCGCGTTCACATGGGTTTCCTCTGGGTGCTCTGATTTAAAACATATGCTAGATAAGTTGGCGGTTCATTCCGCTGTGGCGACCCCTGATTAATAAAGGGACTCAGCGAAAAGAAATTAAATTAATTGAATTAATTTTTTATTTTAAAAATGTAAGACGGTGGCACGGTGGCTCAGGGTTTAGGACTCACAGCAAGAAGGTCACTGGTTCAAATCCCGGCTGGACCAGTTGGCATTTCTATGTGGAGTTTACTTGTTCTCCCCATGTTGGCGAGGATTTCCTCCGGTTTCCCCCACAGTGCAAACACATGCGCTATAGGTGAATTAAATAAACTAAATTGGCAGTAGTGTATGAGTGTGTGTGCGATTGTGCGAGTGGGTGTTTCCCAGTACTGGGCTGCGGCTGCGTAAAACATTTGCTGTATAAGTTGGCAGTTCATTCCACGGTGGCGACCCCTGATAGGTTATAATAGTTTTGGATTTTTCATTAGTTTTAGTTTCTATTTTGTTTTGACTTTTTTAATTTTCAAATTCAGTTAGTTTTAGAGGCAGATTTACTAGTTTTTAGTAGTTTCTATATTTTGAAATGACTCAGTTTTAGTTTAGTTTTATTAGTTTCAGTATTAGTTTTATATATTTTTTTCTAAATAAGGATATTTGTTAGGTACAAGATTCAAAATCATCAGAATAAATATTGTATCATAAAAGCTCAGCCATACATTTTCTGAAACATGTATTCAGAGAACACATGAACACTATCATCTACCACAACCATATACACATCCTCAAACTCAAATACAACAGCCCACAAGATAGCAGCCTTAAAGAGCCCCTATTAAACATGAAATAGTGTCATATTTTGGTTGTAAGGGTCTCCAACAACAGTCTAATATGCATGCAAGGTCAAAAAAACATTTTTATGGTCTTATAATCTGCATTTATTTTTACCTAATTATCCCAGCGACTCCCATATGAATCGTTCAGCGATTCATTTGTTCCCAAACCCCTCCTCAGCACGAAGCTCATCTGTGCTGATTGGACCGATGACAGCCTGCTGCGCGATTGGTCGACACTGACAGCCTTTAGCGCTTAGTTTTCTTTGTAAGCATGTAGTTTACAGAAGCTCTCGAACTGCTCAAGGCTGGGCTATAATGCTGAGGTTTCATCTTTGGGTAGAGACTGTCAATAATATCCATCTGCACAGCGTGACTTCATTCGACCGGTGTCTGTGTGTGGCTTTTTTTCTGTTAGTGGGCGGGGCCGCAGGTTTCAAATCTCCCGGTTTGCGCGCAACTACTGTTTCATAGTCACGTCATCACGAAACACCTAATGACTCGTTATCAAGACGACTCGTTTGAAGCACTATGGGTCGACTCTTCTATAGATGAATCAATAGTTTTAAACACTGTACGCTTACAGATTTAAGCCTTAGCTGTATATTTCACTTTACTTGAAGCTGTGGTACACACTACATGGAAGGGCATTTTCAAAAACATATAATATGGGCTCTACAATATGTGTTCAAGGCTGCTTCTGAGGTTAGACACACATCAGATATTTTAGGACTCAACATTATATAGTCAGCAATAGTAATTTCAGTCAGTTAAAACACCACCATGATCTGAAAAAGTTCTACAGTAAAGTTTTGCAACGCAACTGAATCATGATTCACTTATTTAAATTCTATTACGATTGTCTGTTATGAAATAAACAATAAAGTTTTTCTCCAGATCCTCTCATTTAAGCAATCGGTTCACCCGCGCTGCAGTTGTTCAAGTTTAGTTCAGTCACACAGAAGGCTACTGTTTGTGTTTGGGTTTACTGAATCACGCATGCGCAGTATTATCGGTTCACCGCTTCTTAATGTAACGTTACTGTTCTAATAACTGAATGATTGTATATATTGGATTATTTAGAGTCAGAGGGGAGGTATTAGGCTTGTTAAAAAGTAAGTAGTTTGTGGATAAGTGCTTACTAGAGATGCGAATTATTTAAAATGATTCAGTTTGATTTGGTGAACTAGTTAGTTCAACCGGTTCACTTAGAAGTTTAAAGTGTTTGTATTTAATGCTGTCACCGTGCTGCTGTCGTGTCCACTCGTTTTTGTCACTGGAGCAACAATAGCGAGGATGACTGGAGGAGAACCGGCTCTATCTGAAAAATGGCAGCAGGACTACAGACTCAGAGGTGCGAAAGGGTCAAAACACCTGCAGCGCGGATTATATTTACTTCTAAAAGGTTTACAGTAAGATTATTTATTAAATACATTAACAAATACGAAAACGAAGGAGGTTTTTGCTATAATTTTAGTTAGTTTCAGTTAGTTTTGTATGGACACAATACCGTTTCAGTTAGTTCTATTTTTTTTTTTAAAAATCGTTTTTATTTAGTTTTTCGTTCGTTTTCTTTAACTATAGTAAGCTAAGGGACTAAGCTAAAGGACAATGAATAAATGAAAAATGCAAGAGTTTTAAAATTCTGATACTCTTTTAGATTGAACTGTAAAAATTGTTGCTGCCTATTTTTTATCTAATCAACTGAACAAGTAATCCCAATATACGTAAGTCAAACTAACAATAAAGTAAACTTTGTACAATTAAAATTTTTGTTTTTAAATCTGATTAAAGTTGGTTAAAGGTACACTTCACTTTTAGTGAAAATAGGCTTATTTTACAACTCTCCTATAGTGAATTAGTTGAGTCTTACCATTTTTTTGTATCCATTCATTAATTTTATTTATTTATTTATTTTTTTTTTTTTTTGCAAAAATATGGCATTTAATTTTTATTGAAAAATATTGATTGACCTAACATTGGGTTTGTCAATGTTTGACCAATCGTTGGGTTACAAAGATAGATAGATAGATAGATAGATGGATAGATAGATAGATAGATAGATAGATAGATAGATAGATAGATAGATAGATAGATAGATAGATAGATAGATAGATAGATAGATAGATAGATAGATAGATAGATAGATAGATAGATAGATATTATTATATAATAAGTATCCTATTGGCACACTTGAATAGACATTTTGTAAATGTATACTGAAAGTTCTATTGATATGTTACAAAATTTGATCTCTTTTTATTAAGAAGGTTGATACATTGTACCCTGTAATCTCTTATTGAAATAATATATAGAGAGATTTGAAATGGTCTTTGCAACAAAAATATTTCCTCACCACTAAGGTCAAAGAATTGCCTTTTACATTAATCAACAAAATCTATCCTATTAATCTTTTTTTTCTAATATTGATGTAAAATGTTCATTTTGTTCATTTCATACTGAAACTGATTTCCATTTATTTTGGGATTGTAATTAAGTTGTATAATTTTGGAAACATATTGGCTCATTCATTAATGATACTATACAACAATATGTTTCTGTTACTTTTAAAGAGAATTTGTAAATTCCACATCCACAATTGCAAATTATCCAATACCAATATTTTCCTGCTTTTTGCAAGAATTTAGTCATTATTTAAATTTAATTTCATTATCTGACATTATCCTAAATAGGAAAGCAAACCAAACTATTTCATTTTGTAATGACTTTAATTTAAATAATGTAGTTTATATTATGTTTTTATCAAGTTTATATCATGTTCTTTGTTTTATGTTTTTCTTTCTTTCTCTCTTGTATCTTTTTTCATTGACAATGTAATTCATATTCTGTATTGCAAAGAAATATTGATACAAACATGTCAACTGTTTTTTTTTTTTTTTTGCAAAATAAAAAAAAGTTCTCTTGATATGTATTTCCAAAAAGAAAGCAAGCAAAAAAAGAAGGAATGAAAATAAAGAATCTTTGAGATGTTCACAGCAAATAAATCGTGTTCTGTTAAATCTGTTTACTTTATTAGTCAAAATACCTTGTCAAAAAAATAGTACACAATACAACAACGAAAAACACAAAAGGCCAGCAAAAAGTGCAAACCGGTACAAAGCAGACGCCTTCCATACTCCAGAAGCTCAAAAGGAAGGTGACGTACTAAAAACAATGTCATTTCATTGGTGGAGCGCACCCTCGTAGGCGGAGCTACTGCTTACGTTTAAGAACCGCAAACGTTGATTGGATATTTGTTTAAATGCCTCCGCTCTGATTTGTCAGTGGTTTGTCACTATCGACCAATCCCTATGAAGCGGAACTATTTGAAAACCGTACATTAGCATCGCATTGATGGAACAGCTGGTCCTGTGTGACTCGCTGTTTAAAGTCTAAACAGCGGAGGAGAAAGGTGAGTCAGTCTTCTGTATTATTATTTGTAAGTATGATATATGCACTTATGTTTAACGTTCGTATTTTTTTACTGTCGTTACAAATGAGTTAGTTCATTTTTAGATTAGCGTACTGTTACAGATGGACGTAAATAAAGCCTTTTGTTTTTAATGTATTTGTTAAAATCTTTAAATCAGACTCTCGTTGAGAGTAAATCGGTGTTTTTAAAGGGACAGTTGACCCTAAATGAAAATTGTCGTATTTACTTTTTACTTGTTTCTAAACTTTACGAGTTTCTTTCTTCTGTTAAACACAAAAGCAGATATTTTGAAAAAAGTTGGAAACCAATAACTGCCATAGTTCTACCATGGAAGTCAATAGTTACAGGTTTTGAGTTCTCTTAAAAACGCCTTGTGCTAAACAGAATAAAGAAACTCCTAAAGGTTAGGAAATACCTCAGAGAGAGTAAATGGTGTAAATTTTTATTGTTAGGCGAATAAAGTTAACCCTTTAAAACGTACTCTAAGTGCTTTAAGCTGCTTTTGTGTCTCCAATGAAGGAAAGATGCTGCGGCAGATGGAGCCAGCCGAGCTTCAGTGCACAGTGGCAGTGGAGCGCTTGAATCCTGCAGGTCAGGCCATCAAACGGCAGCTCATCCGCAAAGGCACCATCACTTTAGGGCGTAATGAGTTTCAGGAGATGATGCTGCGCGTCCACGATGGCAAAGCTCCTCAAAACTTCATGCTGCGCGACTTCCAGCTCTTTACGCGCTTCGCAAAGGATGGCAAATGCACTGTTAAATTTGCCCCGGAGAACACGCAGGTCCTGGTCTCCGATTGTCCGCCAGACCGTTTGAAGATGTTCCTGAAGACGCTCAGCATCAAGCATCAGGCGTCCCAAAGCAACAAGCATTTGAGTGACAGGGAGAAACTGCGAGCTGGTCTTCCTAAAGCCTTTGAGACGGTCAGTCCTCTCCAGCTGAAAGATGTAGAGAAGGCAAACGAGCTGAGGAGCAGGGTGAACGCCCCAATGCAGCCCAGATGTCTGGCAGAGAGACCTGCCAATAAAGTTCTGGGTGACCGCAAACAAGTGAAAAGACCTAGACCTGATTGTGATGCTAGCCCGGTATGTTCATCTTTTAGTGTATGCCTGCATCATGTTAAATGCATTACACATGTTACCCTGCCTGGACCACAAAACCCGTCATAAGGTTACATTTTTGAACATTTATTTGGAATACATGAAGATTTCAGATGCAGAAAAACTCTAAATGCCATCTGAAATTCTTCCAAAATTAGCATTTTAATCAGGCTCCCGTGGGTAGGTTCAGTAATGTCACCTTTACAACAAAGGATAAGTATTTTTCATGGTCTTTTAAAGTAAAATGACTCAACATAAACAAAGGAGGCTGAGAAAAATGTTTTAAATTTTTTTTTAAATAAAAATTTCTGATGGCGCCTAGAGGTTTTAGCATCTGAACTCTTCACATGTTAATTCTGTATGTGTGTGTGTGTATGCATATGTATGTACAATTTTTTTCCAGCTGTATAAATAAGCTGTCCATGTAGGATTTTAGGACAATATTGGGCAGAGATACAAATGTGGGAAAATCTGGAATCTGAGGGTTAAAGGAAAGATCCAAATATTGGGAAAATCCACTTTAAAGTTGTCCAAATTAAGTTCTTATCAAAGCATTTTTAATACTCAAATTTGGAATTTGAAATAATTGCAGTAGGAAATTTACAGAACTTCTTTATGAACAATGATCCTTATTTAATGATCGAATAATTATTGACAAAAAAAAAGCAATAATTGTAATTGCTACAATGTATTGTTGGCTGTTCCTACTAACATAACTGTGCAACTTTTTTTGGTTTTGTGGTCCAGGGTCACATTTTTTGGCAAATCAGAGCTGTATTTAGTTTGCCATTCTTTTCTTTTATGAAAAATGTATGGCTCTTTTTGAGACATTATAAAATGTTTATTCTCTAAGTGCATTTTGACCTGTCCTACCCTAAAAATCCCCCCCCCCCCCCATCTCTTGTGTTGTAATATAGCTGTTTGTTAAATTTAAAATAGAGTTTTAGAAAGCGAGTCTATTAGGGCCACCATATTGAAGAAAGCTTTAAATGGAGCACACCGTAACATACAATCGCCAAAATAAATGCTTTATATATTTTTTTTAAATGCCTTCTGTTTTGCTTGGAGGAAAATTGATTAAATTTAAACCTCTTCACACACATGGAAAAAGCCCAGAGGTACACAGGAAATAATCATTATATAGCATGTCCATACTCTCTGTCTCAAAATAAAACAAAACATTCTGGGCTTCCTGATTCTTAATCTACAGTAGCACTGGAAAAGTTTTAAGGGATGATTAAGGTTGATTTATTTGTCTTTGTATTCATTTCAGGTAAAAGCACTTTACCCTAATAAGAAGCCTGTCTTGGTTCTGCCTGTAGCACAGAAGCTAAGCAAAGAACAAACCGCAGTTCTCAATGCAGTCTTGAGTGGCAAAAATGTGTTTTTCACAGGCAGTGCAGGTAATAATCACTTAATTTTTTTTTGTCCCCTTGCAGCATGTTTGCTGTTTTTTTTTTTTTTGTTTTTTGTTTTTTTTGTTTTTTTTTTTGTGTTTTTCTCTGTGACTTTTAAAAACAAATTTTCATGGCTTTATTTTAGGTACAGGGAAGTCCTTCTTGCTCAAAAGGATTGTCGGCTCTCTGCCTCCAAAAAGCACATATGCAACAGCGAGTACCGGTGTGGCAGCTTGTCACATAGGAGGGACAACATTGCACAGTTTTGCAGGTTGGAAACTTTTACATGACTGACCATTTCTTAAAGTGCAATGCTTTTCATGGTTCTCCTGATTTGTTTCACAATTTGTGAGTAAAGTTCAAATGATTTTTACATGTTTCTGAAAAAATGCATCTAACAACAAATGCAACGCATGCATTTATTAAAACAATTTGGCAACGTTTTTAAAGAAAATCATTTCACCTCAAAGCAAATAGTAATCATAGAAGGCTGTTTTTATCAGTGGTGTGGTCACTTTTCTGAAATGTGACAACAAAACTTGTCTTTTGTTGCATGGGTATGTTTTTGGCAAAAATGCATTACATGGGTTAAAATGATCAATGTTTCTTTTATGACAAAATCATCAGAATATGAAGTAAAGATTCATACCAAAATTATATTAAAAATTTATATTTTATTACTAGTGTGAATTGCTGAAACAGCTTTAAAGATTTTGTTTTTCTCAGTATTTTGACTCTGATATTCAAATTGCCATATCCCAGTCAAATATTGTCATATCCTAACAAACCATACATTAATGGAACTTATTTAACTTTTCAGATGAAGAAATCTCAATTTTATAAAATATCTGACTGGTTTTGTGGTCCTGTCACAAAAATCATGTGGTAAACTATTTTTTTGTGTCTTGTTTTTAGGTATTGGGTCTGGTTCTGCACCTCTTGAACAGTGTATTGAGCTCGCTCAGCGTCCCGGGGTGCTGCGACACTGGACATCCTGCAAACATCTCATTATTGATGAGATCTCGATGGTGGAGGCTGAGTTCTTTGACAAACTAGAAGCCATAGCCAGGTAAAAAAAAACATAACCCCGTCCTTCATCACCAAAAAAATCTTAATGCAGCTTGTTTCAGCGCACTTCGTTTTCACAGATGGATAAAATTCAATAAAAAAAAAAAATCAATTACTGTGATAAGGGCTCTGATTTATTCGTGGAGGTGTTGTTGTACGCTTTAGTGACTTTAATGCGATTAGTTGAATCTGAATTCGTCACTCTGGCTAATAAATGCCAGATTGTATTTGTATGCTTGACTGTGGTTTGGATCAGAAAACTGAACATATTCATACCATTCCATTTATTCTCAATTCCCAGTCTAATGCATGTTTATGTATGTTCTGTTCTCAAGGAAAGCAACTAATTATTTAAAATTTTAGGCTAGAGTTGCATCATGGTACCAGTTTATTTTTAAAGGTCCATCAGAAGATCCACCGAGCCATTTGGAGGCATTCAGCTGATAGTGTGTGGAGACTTTCTTCAACTTCCACCTGTAACAAAGGGAAAGGAGAAAGCTAACTTCTGTTTCCAGGTACTACCCTCTTCGTTCAGGCTTGACATGACTTGGCATCTAAGGAAATTTCACCCCAAAATAAAAGTCATTTACTCCTTCCAAACACAACTTTATTTTCTAAAGACAAATGAAGATATTCATAAACTTGAGAGATTTTTGTCCTTGTATTTGAAAGTTTATTTAACCATGAATTACTTGAACCTTCAAGGTTTTGAAGAAACTAAAAGTAATCTATGAACTAAATGGTTTAATTGAATTTCATAAATTTTATTTGTAATGTACCTTCAGCTATTTGAAGCATTTTATTTTTAATGAAACCAATATCACTAGTATCTCTGAAAATGAATAAGTGAGTGACACTTTTCTTTTCTGGATATCCATGTCTGGATCAATATAAAAAGGCTTCCCAAACATCAGATGTAATATAGCTTTTAATATTTTAATACACCAGAAAGTATTTTTCTGTGCAAAATTAATGACACTCCCCATGATTTACAGGAGACAAACTAAAATGTCACACTGAAACATTTCAGCACCAGTCAAAATGTCCGCCTTTATTTAAAACAAGAGGCATTTCATGACATAAAAAGACAATTATTTCCACAATTGTCTGTTATGTCATGAAACATTTCTTGTTTTAAATAAGGCGGACATTTTGGGTCTGCACCAGTCAATAATAATTAATTGTCTTTTTTTTTTTTTTTTTTTTACTTTTAAAAATCCTTCAATCCACTTAGTTTTACCAATTTAAGTTTTTAATAGTTTAATATTATCAGTTATTCTTCCAAATACTTTAACTACATGTCTTATTGAGCATAATGTTTATTTAAAACATTACACACTATTTTTTGACATCATTACACCCATTTTTGTTCATGTTGTTTTGCTAAAGATTATTTGAAACATTCAAATAGATCCTTGACTTGCATTTAATATGCTTTGTTTGTATATGCATTTTAAAAGTTGTCAATTTATGGACCCTACGAAGGCATCTGTTTTTAAAACATTGTGACATTAAATGAATGGTTCACTTTGATATTGATAATTCTTTCATTTACCCACCCTTCACTTACTTAAAGCCTGAGTTTCTTCTGTTGAACACAAAAGAAGCTATTTTGAAGAAAGCTTGGAAACCTGTAAACATTGGCTTCCATAGTACGTGCTTTTCCTACAATACTTACAGGTTTTCATTGAAATATCTTTTGTTCAACAAGAAAGAAACTCAAAGTTTGGAACCATTTGAGGGTGAGTAAAAGTGGAATAAGATTTTGGGTGAACTATCCCTTTAAGAATAAAGTATCATTTAAAATTTAGCAACCTATACAATGTTGGTTTATTTATTTGTATGTAATTATAATTTTTTTTGCCTTCAGTCCAGAAGTTGGCGGAAATGTATCCACATGAACATGGAGCTAATGGAAGTGCGCAGACAAACAGACAAGACCTTCATTTCTCTCCTCCAGGCTGTAAGAGTGGGCAGGTACTGAGCTCTTTACATGGCCGCACTGAGAGTGAGTCACTGGCTCTGACAGTTGGTTCAGGGTCAGATTTTTCCATGACCCAAGGTGGTTCTTGTAGGTGGCATGTTGTGTGTGTGTGTGTATTTTTTATTTTATTTTTTATTTATTTTTTTTAAAAGGCTGGTTTGAGGCAAACTTTTCAAACTACATCTTGTAATCATCGAGGTTGCGAATTGACTCAGCTGGTCGGTTTGTTGATCCACCGTAACAGTGATTCTCTTTTCTGTAGAGTAACAGAGGAAGTTACAGCACAGCTACTGAAAAGTGCCAATCACTGCATTGAGAGGGATGGTATCTTAGCAACAAGGCTGTGCACACACAAGGATGATGTGGAGCTCACTAACGAGAATAAGCTCAAACAGTTACCAGGTAAGTCATACAGAAAGATAATTTCACATTGGAGGTTTTTTTTTTTTTTTTTTTTTTTGCATTAGGTGGTGATCATTTTAATTTAATACCACTGTAAGTGATGTCAAGTTGAGTAGTAGCCCTTGTGTGGTCTTAGGAGTCTGTATATTCCTGTTTTCTTTACTAAACCTCTAAAATAAATTGGCAATTTAAATTCCCAACTCTATTTTGCATGAAGAAACAACCTCATCGTTCCTCACAAATGTTGTGAAATGTCTAGGGTTGTGTCCGAAACTGCCTACCACTTAGTAGGTACTGCATTTGAATTAAAAGTACTACTCGACCATTAGAAAAGGGTGTTCTATACAGTATGAATGGAACTTGGACGTACTACATCCACCATTTTATCACAATCATGTGAGTTCCATTGCTTTTGTCCCATTCATAAATTCTCTTGCGGGTCATCATGGGATAGCATAGTGTGCATCGGATGCACACTTCAAAATCTTGCCGGAAGTAATAGGTCATCCTTGCATACTGTTTTTCAAATTCTATGAATTTGGACATGCTATTTGGCTCGCATACTGTTTTTAGTGTACTATATAGTATGAGGTTTCTGACACGGCTTAGGTTTTCAGTTGTATTGTGCAGTCAATGTTTAATCAGTGGGCACCACTCATTTCACTCATTTAAGTACAGGTTTTGTAAACTGAAATTCACTACTTGAGCGGTTGCATGAATAAGAAACAATGTATGCAAGCTTATAGGGGTGTAAGGGGGATTTTAAAAAGATTTTGGTATTGTAGATCGCTAAACAAACCTTAAGTTACTAAGTTAATTTTTTTTTTTTATTCAGTGAAACAGTGGTTTAATGAACATTTTATAAAAAAAAATTCCCTTCAGCTTGGTCTCTTTATTCATTAGGGATTGCCAGTGGAATGAACCACCTACTTATCCAGCATATGTTTTACACAGCGGGTGCTTTTTCAGCTGCAACCCAGCTCAACAAATTGTGACTTTTTATTACATGAGCTATAGTTTTCTTAGATAATTAAACTCAAAAGATAATGCTGAAAACTGCACTGGGAGCTCTATTGCTTGTGCATTACAATAATAGAGAAGGCTTTAATTAACATTGCTTATTTTTGCATTTATTGTCTATTTTAATTCATACAAACATGTAAATTGCACATTAGGTACTTTTTATATTAATGTCCAAATCTTATAAAATAGTTCTCCAATTTGTTAAACTGTCAATTGTTTAATAAAATGGCCTCAATAAATAAATTCTGTAAGATGATTACTGTTGATAATAAAGCACAGTGCCTTGTTGTCATTGGATGGGTGCATTTAAAATAATGTCTAGTAAACTTTGACACACATCTAATGATACAACATAGCCTAAAACACTGATCTTGAGAATTAGTCCCCTAGAAATCAAAACTAACCATATGATTTTATTGGCTCACATTGCTAGTTTTGTTGAACAATTCATCCTGTGCATGTCATTAAGAAAAAAATAATTTTCCCCAAACTCTTTAATTGAAATCTGAAAATGCACTTCCTGTTTGTTTTTTGTTTTTTTCAGTTAATGGTCAGATAACGTTGGGCTAGGCTATTTAAACGCTGCTCCAACTGTCAATTTTGACAACAAACAGAAATTGTGAGGAGAAGGTGTCTGTTAGGTTGTAATAACTCTCCCCAACCCTTTTCCCCCATCTTTCTGAATGAAATGCCTACTTTACTACAATCAGCTCTCAGTAGAAAAACCCACACGCCCACTTTTCATAATATAATATTCCATTTCTCTAGAAACTGCATCACAAAACGAAAAAAAAATTACGATCACAGATTCCGGTTCATTGGGACTTTGAGAAGATTTGTCAAATTAGTGTTCCACATGTGTAAAGTTTATTCTTTGCATGTGCATTACAACTGTAAGCAGGGTGTCTGCGGGGTCTTGAAAATGTCTTAAATTTGCTGAAATGTTGATGTGTAGGTCTTAAATCATTTTAAACGGGTCCCAATTTTCCTTATGTTTTTTTTTTTTTTTCCCAGTTTCTGTAAAGCTACCAAATCCATCCAACACACACCCAGTCACCAACATCCCAATAAAAACATTAACAAAACTCTAATTATAAGTTTATAAATAATATTGTAACAGTCTGTTGTGCGAACATTTAGCTCATTACTTTTAGTTTAAGAGTTTTTTTTTTTTGTTGTTTTGTTGTTTTAAGTTATGTTGAACAAATTTGCATGTACAGTACACAACTAGGGTCTGTTTGATCATATAGGTTATATAGGTGTGAAATTCTTCATGGTCTTAATTTATCATAGTCTTAAAAGATCTAGTCTTAAATTTGATTTGGTGAAACCTGCAGAAACCCTGTAAAAGGATTTCAGTTTATTTTTTCTTCCAAAAATGCGGTATATGGTGGTGGTGAGTCAGCTCATTTAAACATTTGTAAGCCTCTCTGCTGTCACTTGCAGGGGTCATGCGGATGTATGAGGCTGCGGATAGTGACCCGATGCTGGTTCAGACCATTGATGCTCAGAGTCCAGTGAGTCGACTGCTACAGCTGAAAGTGGGAGCTCAGGTAGGAGTTTTCCTACTTCAGGCAAACGTTTGCTCCTGTTTATTTATTTATTTATTTTTTTTAAGTCAAATGTTGCAGGAGCTGTTTTATTTGTTTAGGTCATGCTTACTAAGAACCTGGACATCCAGAGGGGTCTGGTAAATGGAGCCAGAGGAGTAGTGGTTGACTTTCAGCCAGGAAATCAAGGTATGACTCACTGTATTAGTAAGCTGTTGTTTCACATGAATGAATTGTAAACCAATTTTTGGAACTATTTAAGATGAATTGTTTTGTTGGATTGTGCTTATCTAATTTATGCCAGTTGTGATGACCATAGCAGTAGTACAAATACATACACCAATATAAAGGTGACTCACATTTCCATTAAGGCCTACACTACCATTTTAATATACATTTTTAAAAGAAACTAATGCTTTTATTCAGCAAAAGTACTTGAACTTTATCTGAACTGACCGTTTTTGTTTCAAATGTCATTCTTTTTAAACGATAATATTAATGCATTTTATTTGTAATGCACTTTTCTTAAACCCAGATTGCTACAGTAAAATTGAATTAAATGGACTTATTACAAGAACAACTAAAAGCAAGCTTACAGAAATGCATCCTAATCAAACTTTTCAAAATGATCCAAAGTTGGTGCTTTCATTGAAATGAAGTGCATTCCATAATTTGGGGGCTTTGAATGGTAAAAGCTTATTCTGTCTTTAGTCTTAAGGCTCAAACCCAATTTTATTTTATACCCCTACAGTTACCCCTTCACATTTTGCACTGGCCCTTGAAACAGAGTAAAGGGGTAGAGAAAGAAATGTATACAACACTTGCAAACATTGCCAGTTACTGTTTTCAATTAATTTGTATGTAAGTTGATCTTTATGTGCTGCCTGAATGCATAAAGCAGTTACAGTAGTATATGCTTTTTCTTAAACCAGACTGACAAGGATGAAGAAGACTCTGTAGTGCTAGGTATTTCTCTAGCTAAGTGGCCACAGCATGTTCCAAGACCTTTGTCAGAAATAAAAGGTTAGAAATTGGCTGTAATTGAATACATCTCCACAAGTCTTTTTGGGGACTGGTGTAATGGCAGCTATTTGTAGTTCTGATTTTAGAGTACTCTATAAATTCACAATTGAAATTATGTGAGGACAAACAAACTCAAGACCGTTCTTACTGAACAAAGAACCTTCAATGCGGTTCCTTGTCCAGTGATTAAGAACTGTCTAATGAAACAATGTATCACACTTTTTTTTGGACTAGCAAATTGGCTTAAATGATGCGGAAGGCTTCCTTTTTATCTCTTGAATTCGTGAATGTTTCACCAATTGTGAATTTTCCAATAATACACAATTAAACGAAGGTGACTGTGCGTTTTGTCAGTTAAGCTGGTTCTGTAATCAGCAGTAAGTTCCCTGTATCTGCTATCAAATTGAACACCACTTGTCATAGTTTACTGACAAGCTGTGCAAGACTGCATAATCTCAGATTTAATTGGGTGATTTATGAGTTAATAGAATAGCTTTTTTTTTTTTTTTTTTTTTTTTTTTTTTTTTTTTTTAATTCATCCATCATGGGCCGATTTATAAGATTCTGATGGTATGATAACCTTGGATAAAAGTATCATGGTATTATGACTACTACTTCTTTTTTTTTTTTTTTCTTTTTTTTTTTTTTTTTTTTTTTTTTTTAAATGTCTGGGTAAAAAAAACAAAAACTTTTTTCCTTTTTGAACACAATATATTTTATTTTTAGAAACATTTTAAAATATTTTGGAAGATAAACATGTCAGGCTAAATGAATTATTCACTTCTGCGGTCTTAATTTGTTTCAAAAATAGATTTATATTTTTTACAATTTAAAGCGGCATCTTGAGAGCTTTTCTGCTAAAGATACTGCTGTCCTAAAAAAAAAATGACCTTACCTTAGGAATGGTATTGCAGAATTTTGATTGTTTTAAAACCTTGACTTTTTTTCCAAACTGTGGTATACCTTAAACGGTTATTGTCCCATACTATTTATTTATTTATATATATTTTATTTATTTATTTATTTATTTTTCCATGGAGGACACTTACTGTTTTAATTTATATATGGTATTCTAACTATTCTTCCCTGTGAGCATGCGCATGACATAAGGTTGCTTGATTAGGGGTAAAATCATAATTAAAATCCATATTGATCATAATGAGCCATGTATATGGTAAAAAAGGTTGCTATTAACATCTACACCATTTCAAAGGTCATGAAATTTGACTATTAATACTGAAGAAGGATGTTACAAAGTAAAAACATTAACGAAAAGTTCACAATTATGGAAAAGTAAAACAATAGAATTAAAATATAGGCCTACAAATGAAAGCAACTACAAGTCCTTTTACTCCAGAGCCTTTTCCTTTTATGTTTGAATAATAATGATAAAAACAAGCGACAGAATGCTATATCCATGCTGCCAACTAAGAGCCATGCAGTTCTGATTTAGGGTTTCACTTTCACATGCCATTTCATTCTTAACTTTCAGTTATTACATAAGGCACAAAAGCTAATAACCTTTTTAAGTGCCACGTTTACACATTTGCATGAATTTGACCATTTTTGCCACTGTCCTTAAAGATCACTCTGCATGTGTGTGTGTTCCATGCACAGAACATCACAGCATTAGTTCTAACTAATACAGTTCTAGTGCAGCAATCACCACTACACAATTGCATCTTTTGATCAGGACCTCTTTGGATGTCTTAACAGCTTCAGTAGCATGAACCTCTCCGACTTATAAAAATGACAAAAATAAATTGTTACAATTTGGAGTAGTTCAGTCTGAGCTGGGTTTTTTTTTTACCATCACTTTCATAGTCAATCACACTTTTCCAGTACAGCCTTTGGTTTGTTTACAAACAAACATTCTGCTCAAATAAAGGAACACTTTTTAATCAAAGGATCAAGTCAGTTAAACTCTTGGGATATTGATTGGTCCGTTAAGTACCAGATGAGATTGTTAATCAATTTTAGCTGCTTTGGTGTTAAAGAAATTAACAGTGAGTGCAATAAAAGGATTATAATGAAACAACCTCCAAAACGGTAATGGATTCACAGATCTATTTACAGTCCACTAACATTTCCCTCACTCATCATTTCTGGCTGTTTTGCATTTGACTAAGGTCAGTGCCACTTCTGATAGCATGAAGCGATACCTGTAGGCTACTAAGGTTGCACAGGCATTCCAACTCCTCCAGGATGGCACATCAATACCAGTGCTATTGCCAAAAGGTTAGCAGTGACTCGCAGAACTGTCTCAAGAGCATGGATGAGATTCCAGGAGTTACTTGAGAGCTGAACAGAGCTGTTGAAGGCCCTCAAGCCATCAGTTGGACCTGTACCTTTGTGCAAGAGCGAACGGGGGGGATCACTGCTAGAGCCCTACAAAATGTTCGCCAGCAGATTACTAGTGTAAATTCCTCTGTAAAACAATCAGAAACAGGCTTCATGAGGGTGGCCTAAGGGCCTTTGTCAGGCCCTGTGCTCACTGCCTGGCACTGTAAGGGCTTACTTGCACTATGCTATCTGAACAGTGCTCTGGCATGTTTGCTAGATCGTTTGGCAAGTGTGAGTGCTCCCAAATCGGGCTCATGCACTGTTTAGTTAGCCGGCCCTGGCCCAGTTGGAAGGTGTGCCAGAGCATGGTTGGGCTGGGCTTTGGCGCAGTACACTTGTAATGTGAGTGCAAAGCGCACCTGAGCTTTCATATGGATCTATTAATCATTCTTACTTTTTCAATGAACGCAAACGGTCGTAGTTTGTTAAAGACGCAAACCCCTCACTGCACATCAGCTGCACCTTCAGCAAACCTCCTAATACTTTTATGATACTTTATGGGCGTCAAAAGTTGTAAATCTGTTTGACAATATTTGACCGTGTGTGACTACATCCCATTAAACAACACCCCTCCATTCTGTGCTTGTCAGAGTACAGCAGGTTTACAATGAACATGTGGTAGTGTGAGGGTCTGCAGAAGCCATGAAGAATAGCATGCTGCCTGTAACTGTTCATTATGAACTAATCGGTGATGGTCTAGGGATTGCATATCCATGGAGGAATGCACAGACTAGAAAATGGCACCCTGGTTCCCAATAAGATGACACTGATGCAGTGGGTCCTGGGTTCCTCCAGGTATATGAAAATGACTCACTAAATGTGGAAAGAACATGCAGGCAATTCCTAGTGGATGAAGGAATTAATACCTTTTGAATAGCCCCAACATTCATTTGAACTAAATCCAATAGAGCACTTAAGGGATATTGTTTTGGTTCATCCAACTTAACCATTCAGATTTTATTTATTTTATTTTTTTTGGTGAATCAGCCGCCTAGGTTTATAATTTTTCTTCCCATTAAACAGTGTCATATTTTCATTAAGTGAAGTTTGTTTATAAACTAATTTTGAGAGGATAATGTGCTTATGATTGCTTGCGGCTGGTCCCGCATTATTCAATTTATGATTCCTCAATTAGACTATTGCAAAGCCATTTATAAATGCCAAAAGTTCCATATAACCGCCATCTTCATTTTGAAGAATTCCCTCTTCCACCCCTACTCCTCCTTTTCTAGATGGGTGGCACAGTAGCCCAGTGGTTAGCACTGTTGCCTCACAGCAAAAACGTCACTGGCTCTAGTCCTTACCAAGCCAGCGGAAGTTTCTTTGTGGAGTTTACACATTCTCCCGGTGCTCACGTGGGTTTCCCCCAGGTTCCCCAATTTCCTTTAACCATTCAAAAACATGTGACTTAAGTTAATCGACTAATTTAAATCGGCGCAATAGACATGCTCCTAAGTAGTTATCTCTTAAGAGCAATCACTATCTGTTCATTAGCTACTACATCAGGGGAGATCTCAAGATCTACCTGAGTTCAAACTCCCCCTCGCCTTGCAAACAGGAGGGAGCCTCTGGCTTGAGGATCTTATGAGCTCACGGCTCTCTCCCGGGACAGCATGCCAAACAAGCTTTATAATCCATCATCAGCTAAGTGTGAACTCTTGAAATATACATTTAGTAAATATCTAGAATAGTAGCTTTCCTCTATTGAGACTGGATGTTTTTAAAGTGTTTTTTTTTATCCAGTGTAGTAACCCTTAAACTTTTGAGAGGATAATTAATAATTTGCAGGTTCATTGAGAACTTATTTGGGAAAATAATAGTCCTGCAGTTTTAAGGCAGATATTAATTATTTTCAGCACCTAGCTGGTTCTAAAAGAGCAGCATTTCAGAAGAGAAGCATATGTTGTGGTTAAAGTTTGTGATCCTCTTTTCCCACAGGACTCCCTCGAGTGCGGTTTCTCTGTGGGACTGTTGAGGTAATGAAGAGAGAGCGCTGGATGTTTAAAGCCCCAGGAGGGCTGTACCTGAGCCGACAGCAGCTGCCACTCAAACTGGCCTGGGCCATTTCAATTCACAAGAGTCAGGTGAGCTTTCATGACTTGTGCGCTGGTGGTAATATACTCAGCCGGTATCCATTCAATGCATAGAATGAAATCTAATATTACGAGATTGTGCTGTTGATCTCATACTGTTTTGGGACCTAGAGAAAACGATCATGCAATTTCATTCAGAGTGAAATGAAATGACTTTGCTCAGAAAACTGTTTCTGTATATCACTGAACAGATGTTCATGGCTATGAATTTGGTTTGTGTTTTGACTCATTAACTAGTTCTCATGTTTGCCAATCTCTCTGTCTATGTGTTGATGAACTGTCATTGTTATTGCTATATGCATGTCATAGTAATTAAGCTCATCAACTCACTGGCACATGTTTGCAAAATGTGGCCCAGAGCTCAGCAGAGAAATTGAGGAAAATGGTATATTAAATCAATTCGTCACCTACACCATATGGGCCTGCATCTCTTCAGTGTAATATTCTAAAATTACTCTATTTGATTTCAATGCTTTAATTATATTTAGAAAACCATTACAATTTAAGTGATAGTTCGATGGTTTACCCACAGATTATATTGCTTACTCATTCCATTCAACCTTATTTTCCCCCAATCCTTTTGATTTTATTGATTGATTGTCCATGAAAGATCTGCTGTAATTTTGTAATTGTTTTAATTTGAAAACTGACATGGCAAAAATATGTACAAAAGCATTCACTGCAAGATGAAGACCATTAGAATAACCCTATAATTGAAGTTAGTGTTTTGTGTTTGTTTCCATCAATTAAAATAAGAATTTCTTCATTACTAAGTTTTTCCTTCCTGCTCTTTTCCCTTTCATGTTTATAAAAATAAAAAATTAGTTTAATGTTTTGATAACTTTGTGTGCATTCAATTTCGGGAGTATTCATGGCTCGCAATGCAGATGTGTGCATCGTCTGTTTTTAGTGACAGACTGTGGTTTCATGTGCTATAAAAATGTAATTTATAATTCCATTTTCATAGGACCGTTTTATATAGATGTATTAGTTGCAGAATTTTGAAGCAATTAACACTACGCATGACTTCACGGAGAGCTTACGTCCTACTAACTACAGTTTGCCCTTGGAACCTATGGTGCAACTGAAGTGGTAACAAATTTACTTGCAAGCTAGTAGTTACTAAGCCCCTAGTGTGGACTTTACGTTCCAGTTTAAGAAAGAACTAACTCAGAAAACGGCATATGAATGCAACTAATTATGGACCATCTCGAACATGCCAATCGTTATGTTTCTGTCTGCCTATTTTTATGCCCATTTTGGTATATTGCATAAAAATGCTTAATAGAAACTCCCAAGATGTGTAAATTTTCTAAATGAACTGGTGTAAAACGGTAGGATAAGTTTTTATCCGATAAGAAAAAGTGCTTAAACTATACCGATTCCATCGCACGCATCAAAACCATGTGATTTTTGCTTTTAAAACCAAACAACGACAGCATTAATAGACAAATCAGCAGACCGACAGCAATTGTAAAACATCTGAAATGTTGTGTTGGTCTAAAGTCCCTGAGTTAATATACAAAACCACTTTGATAACGGACTGTCTTCTTGAGCGGCTGCACTCCCAAAAAGTGGTCTCTCTCCTCCAAAAGCCATTTCATTCATTGCATTTCATCTTTTGAGGTTTGAGTAATTTTATTATACAAGCAAAAAGGCCCACAGTGGCTTCTACTGCAGCAAGTTCTGTTTTTCTACAAAGGAAGTGACTTGTTCTTTGACTCATTGGATAGAAACTATGCTTTTATTCACAAATGTTTTATGCCATATTCCAGTTTTTAGCTCTTGTATCTTGGACAATGCCATACAGGCTGGTTGCTGTTTTCAGATCTTTGAATGAAGTCTTTAAATGTATTTCTTCTTCTGTTTGGTGTGTTCAGGGCATGACTCTGGATTGTGTGGAGATCTCTTTGGCGCGTGTGTTTGAGAGCGGCCAGGCTTATGTTGCTCTGTCACGGGCTCGCAGTCTGGAAGGTCTGCGCGTTATGGACTTTGACCCGCGAGTGGTTCAGGCCAACCAAGACGTGCTGATTTTCTATAAGAGACTGAGAAAAGAGAGGCTCCTCATGCAGGTCAGTCCACCAATCGCACTGCTCAGACGGGTAACTTTTTCTACGTTCGATGACATTAGTCCAATTTAAAAGATCAAATCTAAATGATCTCATAACAGGCAGACGGGAAGTTCAAATTACTGGATGATTTTATAGTAGCTGTCATCATTTAAGAACTCAAATTGCCCAGTTTCAACAAGGTTAATACTGATTTGAGTTTATTGTAGATATCTGATTTCGTTTTTTTTCTTCCTCCAGTCGTCAATGAATGATTTTGTTGGACAGAGGAATAAGGAGAACTCCCGCTGGTGACGACGTGATGTGAAGCCTTCATTTCATATGCACTGTGTGCATGGATGCATCAGGAACTTTAGTCCTTTTTAATTCAGTTATTGTTTTTACTTATTGGGTTAATTATGCTTCTATTAAATGGATGGTTCACCCAAAAATGAAAATTTACTCTGGTTTCAAACCTTTTTGGGTTTTCTGCTGAACATGTTATTTTGTAAAATGTTACAAACCTGTAACCGTTGACTTCCATAGTAGGAAAAACAATTCAAAAGTCAATCAGAACTTTTTTAAATCCTTTTTTGCATGAAACGGAATGAGAGAACCCATTTTCCGGCTTATGAATGAGTTTATGAATGAAACCGGTTTATGAATGAGTAAATGGCAGAACTTTCTGTTTTGGGTGAATTGTCCCTTAAGTTGAGCAAACCTATTTATTTATTCTTAATTATTACCCGAACCATGCTTTTGTGTTTTGACGATGTTTTAATAAAATTATTTTAGTTTTATATATATAAATTGGTTCATCCATCTCTAAGTCTCAATTTTACATGCTTTTCATACAAGCAAATCAGTGACCTTTGGTTTTCTTATAGTAAATGCAATGGCAATCATGGTTTGGTAATAGGGCTGCATGATATTGGAAAAATCCGACATTGCAATATTTTATGTTTCTGCATTATATATTGCGATATGAATACAATTTTTGCAGATGGCTTGAATAGCTCTATTTTGAATGAAATCATTAATTTAGATTGACTGAGATATTTTTGTAGTGGAATGAATCAAACAAATTAAAAGCATAAATAAGGTTTTAAAGACAAAAACAAAGATGAATGTGTAATAAGCAGTGCTTTAAGATTTTCTGGAGAGTCGATTAGTAGTTCGATATTCAGGTACAGTAATAATTAAAATGTTAGGTGAAATAACACTACAGTCTTCATTGCTGATAAACTATAATCTAAGCTCAACATTGCAGATACTGTAATGTGACTATTGTGAATGCACACATTGAGATAATGACGCTGAAACAATATATTGTGCAGCCCTATTTGGTAATCTAAATTATCCATCATTTGACTATCCTTTAATGTGTTAAGAATTCAGTTTCGATATGAGAGTATCCATTACTTTTGGTTGGAAGAAATGGAGAACATACTTTCATGAGCCATTTACAAAAAAAACGAAATCAATGATTATTTTTGGGAGGAAAAAAAAAATCAGCAAAAGCCTGTAACTTAAAATCAATCTTTCAAAAATAAGTATTTGTGTCAGTTAACATATTAGTTCCATCAAAACGACAAATTTGTGTCCTTCAATAATCAGAAGTTGGTCAATGTTCATACATACAGTACATGTAGTGAAAGTAACAATATCTGTCAGTATTTCTTGACATAATCTGCAGTTTTGGCCACACTTTACTGAAAATGCAGTCTTTGAGTGTGGCATATAGCACACATCAGCCGACAACTCTCTGCAACTCACATGGTCACCCACTGAAGCGAACTTGTGGCTCAGTGATCAGTATCATGCACCGCAAAAGAATGATGTAGTAACCACTGTTTCCCAAAACAGTAGTTCCTTTGTCGCAGACTAATCGTTTGAACCATGTTCGATATAACGTATAACGCCCATAATGAAGCTGTAAACTGGGTGGAGTTACAGCTTTTTTTTAGAGAAAAACACCATGTTTTTTCTGCAAGTTCTATTGTTTTACACGCACACGCATTTAAAAAAAAAAAAATCCAATATTAGTTTTTAAAAAAAACATGCACTGCCTTTCCATATTGATTGAAATAAACGTAAACTGCACATATAGAGTCAATGTTTCCTTTACAAATATTACTGAGAATATTCCATAGTCCATTCTACAACACAAAAATCGCTTGGCTAACACTCTAATCTCATATTTAAATCATTGGGCTATTGGTTGTAATTTACAGTAGGCCATTTATTAAGAAAAGAAAATCCTACATAATAATAATAATAATTAATAATAACAATAATAAGTAGGATATTATTTTTTTTTTAAAGTCTACTTTTACAATTTGCCACATTCAAACCACTGCAGACATGTTCTAACCAACAGACTATAACTATAAATTAAAATCATTAATGTATGCTATATTTGTTTTCAACCACTTAACGTAAAAAAATTTAGTAAATCCAAGGAATCATCTTTGAATAATTTTTTTCAGTGTACCGTCACGTCATCCAGGTGGATGCTGCACACTGGTGGTGGATGAGGAGAATCTCAAAGGACAGAGGAAATCATGGGTGAAATTAATTAGATGGAATGAATCATTTCAAGTTATATGCCAGAGTACACTCATGTGCAGTATGCACTTCAAAGTGGAGATCATTATGTTTTATCAAATATTGGTGGTCTTAGTTTTATTTTAATGTGAAATTATAATATAGACAAAATTCCAGTTAAGTTATTTGCCTTCCACAAACAAGTGCTCCTATCAAGGTCATAATATATAAGCATAATTTTTCCCCACATTGGAATAATAGACAACTAATACAAATGCTATTTTTTTTACAACAAAATTAATTTGGTTAGTCAGTTTTAGAATAAAGATGGTATACTTTTCTTACAATGAATTCCTTTCTCTTTACAGTATCTCAATAACTCTGCAAGTTTTCAACTGTTATTAGTTCAATTTTTTTAGAGACCCATATGTTATTTAGTGGTATTATTCAAGACCATCGTCTTTTGATTTTACTAAATCTTATGTTGGCAAAACTTGTTTTACAGTAAATACCAAGAGTAATAACAGAGCTTTTTGAACTCTTTTCCAAAAAGAAATCACTACTGTTCCTTATATACAATTGTATTGGATGTCTTTATTAAAGGGTGACTTGATTTGCTGAAAAAAGTGTGGCTGTTACCACAGAAATATCAGGTTAGAAACCAAATTAAAGAAATATCCTATAAAGTTCTCCACAGATTTTATCCAGCAAAACATTATTTACAGAAATGTAAAAGTGGAATTGATGTAAATTGTATTTTTGTAATGAATACGAGGAGACGGTTTTACACTTATTTTGGTATTGTACATACTCAGTCAAAAGGAAGAGGTGCAAAAAATTATTAACAATTTTCAGTGTTCAAAACCTCTTTCATCATTGTGGGAAAATGTACTTTTTGGCTTTACAGTCTAATTTACTAATAAGAAACCAAATTTTTAGGTATTGATCACTGAAATATGCTTGTATTTTACCAGCATCAGAGACTCTTTAAACAAGGAAGCCTACCCACTTTAAAAAACTGTGAACTCTATAATTTATTTAATTATTACATATGTGCATTTTGTATATTTGTATTTTATTTATAATTCCCCCCTGGCATGTATATTTTTTGTGTTGTAAAATGTTATTTGCTGTTCTTTAAATAAATAATAAAAACATTCAAAGCAGATGAACAAAATGAACTGAAACATGAACTAACTTCAACCTGAAGATTCAGAAACACCCTATATGCTACAGACTGACTGTTTTGAAGATATTTGCTTTAAAATTTAGTAATTAGTGGAAAACTGAAGTGCTTTAGTAGAATCGTATTCAAACACTGAACACAACAACAAATATCTTTATTTTTCCGGCGAGTTGAAGCTAAATTATGTTTCCAGACCTGAGTAAACCTTACGAGCCTTAAGCAACCTGTCATTACTGGGCTCCTCATTCTTTCGCATTGACCGATAGCAACTCGCCCGTATCGGTCCCTGAATACAAAGGGTTAGCACAGCTTACGAACAATTACTAGCATAAAACTAATCCTGCTGGATGTTAAATAGTTATTTTTGCTAACGAATAGCTTGAGTTAGCAGATCTTATGCTGTTGGCTGCGCACCTAACTGTAACCTAACGTTGCAAACGCTTCGTGTAAGACACATTTTCTGCACAAATTCCTTTTAAATGCTGATTTATTCAGGCTACGTCAGTTCATTAACCAAGCGAACAACGTGTTCTTGTCCAAATTACGGCAAAGTTGACAGTGAAAATGTCATCCGATGTCCTGAGGCTGTCATGTTTCTGCGACTAAGCGAAACCGGAAACAGCGAAGCATTGCTTTGGAGGGCACTTCCTGTATTCAATTCCACTGTGAAAAAGGTCTATTCACACACAGACATAAACAGCATCCACGCGCTCGCTATATATAGTTAGACCACACCCCCGCTCCCGTTCAAATTACACCAGAGTTACCGACCGCTCCCGCGCTTTATCCAGAAATTTATTCACGCACTGCAAGAAATCACCCAAAACAGAAATCCTGCCGTACAGCAGCGGGAATGCAGACCTCTAGTTCATATTTACCACGGTCGAAACCGGAAATACTGACAAACTGCAGAGATTGTGTTCTTTTTCGAGACCAGGTCACTTGGTGCGCGATTTGCCAACTTACCTCACCTTTCTCTCTTTCCTCCACACTGTCCCATGATGACAATCACGCATATGCATTTTTAGGCATTAAATAAATAATATTTATTATTTAATACTTGTCCCCTATTTAAGTGCATTGTTTTTTATGACGGTGTATCGGTATTGAAACTGACACCATTGCAATTTTTTTTTTTACCCAAGCCTATCTAGTACATTTTAATATATGAGGGTGCAGACTACTTTAAAATGAGGCATGGTACAGGGGAGAGGGGGGAATTTTTGAAAATCATTTGAATGCAGTGTAAATAACTGCAAATATTTATTTTTATTATTTTTTTATTTTTTTTTTTTTGTGGTGCTATGGCACACCATTGCCATATCTGAACTATGGAGTTAGCAGACCTTGCAAAGCGTATAGATAAAATACATAAACCCACACAAAAGGTAGTGCTCCTAGACGGGTATTTAGAACAAAATAAATCTGATCTGCTTTTTAGGTTGTCTTTCTGGTCTGAAACGGTTACAAGACATAAGTTGAAAAGTAGTCAACATGAAAAGTCTCACTGCTTTGCTTTCTGATTCATTATGTGAGCTTACAGCTACACATTTGTCTCTAATTTTTTTTTTTTTTTGGCCTTTTGAATGAGTCCATTAATTGAAATGTGCATTTACATCCAGACCCAAAACATTAAAACATGATTTAGCTAGTGATCTAAAGGTTTGATGCATTAAAAAGGGCACGTCACAGAGTCTATACAGTTTATATGCCAAACATTTACTGTTTAACACGTTGTCGCAGACGTTGAAACTTATCGCTATTATTACACTGCAGTGTTTAATAAAAAATTGTGCTTTTGGTCCCAGTGTTCTGACAGACTGCAGAAACTGCTTACTGCTGTCTTGGTGTTTTTGACTTCTCTTAGACAAGCGTCTGTATCCCTGTAAATGTACTTGGTGTATTCAGTGAAGAAATGTATGTCAAAAAACAATGCAGCACAAGCATCTTTGAAATATTTTGTAGCGTTTGGAGTCATTTAGGACTGCTTTATTTAAAATAATAATTTTCTTCAAAATATTAATAATACCAAAGAGCACAGAATCACCAAGAGGTGACACTCTGTTGTTGTTTGGGAAACAGGCTCTAGATGCCGCTAGTGTCACGCAGCGGCCATTTTGGAATGAAAATTCCAATAGAACAACAGCATATTATAAGTCTGTAAAATAAACTATTAAAAATGCTGATGATTGTCATAGTAAGTGTTTTATTGTTGTCTTTCAGGTTGTATCTCTGCTTTAATGCGCTTTTTAAATAAATAAATAAAAAAACAAAGCAGCTGTGACAGCAATGAGATCAAAACAATCTCATGGCAATTCGTAACTTTTTGATTTAGTGGCTAATTCGTATGAATTTTGTATGATTTGCTTATTCCCCAATGACGGTTAGGTGCCACGCCTCCTTTTTAAAATCGTACAATTTCGTACGACTGAACTCGTATGAATTCGTACGAATTAGCCACTAAACTGACAAAACATAGGCTGGATCCAATAGACGGCCGATCGCTTTCACTTCACAATGGCGGAATCACAGGGCTGTTGCTGGGCGCTGCTGTTGCAATGGAACGTTCTATTGAGTGTCGCCTCTTGGTGATTCTAAGCTCTTTGATAAATACAATGAATACTTCAATACAATACTTTACAAATATTGTGTTTGATTAAATGCATAAAAAGCAACCTTCTTGCTGTGAGTTAACGGTGTTAGCCACTGTGCTGCTTCTCTAATATTTGAAATGGTGTTAAAACCGCAAAATCAGAGAAATATTTAAACCCTGCAGTGTAACAACAGCTAAGACTCAATTTGATCTAGTTTTAGAGTAAGTCTACGACAACTAAATATGCACATCCACTATGGTGTGCACTCAGTAACTAACCATGTTTTTATATGTGGTATATCTGTAACGTGCCTTCTTCCATGCATCAAACCTGTAGATCAATACCTATAACGTGTTTTAATGAGCTGGGTAGGGATGGAAATGTTCAGCTTTCAATTAATGGACTATTTTGTACAATGTACAAAGGGGGAAAAAATCTATGACATCCTTTGACTGAGACATGAGAGTGTGTAGTAGATAAACATGTTTTGAACGTATGCAGCTCACGTTATGTGTGAGGAAACAGTGAGACTTACTATTCATCTCATGTCTTGTTACCTTTTAGTAGAAACCTTAAAAGAAAATCAGACTTCTAGATTTAAAGACTCATCTAGAGGGACTGTGTTTTGTGTGTACGTGTGATATAGTTTTACTTTACTGCATAGTTTTACTTTACTGTACGAACAAAACACACACAGTAAAACAAGGCATTTACAAATCAAACATCCATAACACTTCAGAAATAAAATTGACGTTAAAAGTTGATTACAGCAAAAAAAAAATAAATAAATAAAATTCTAAAATGCTGTACAAACTTCTAATAAAATGTCCCCATGAAATTACTTCTTAGGTCATATGTGTACATTTGGCAATAATTATAACATTTGGTTTTGTATCGAGTATTCTCAAGTATGATTACCCACACTTGAAATTGTTATGGATACATACCAATATATATATATATATATATATATATATATATATATATATATATATATATATATATATATATATATATATATATATATATATATATATATATATATATATATATATTCCAAAGCAGTGGGCAGCAATTAGGGGTTAGGTGTCTTGCTCTGGGGCTATTGAAGAGTGCAGTTTATTCACTCCCCTATCTTCAATTTCTACAGGGACCATGAATCGAACATACAACCTTTTGATTACAAAACCAATTCCCTAACCATTAGGCCAAAACTGCCCCAACTAGAAGGCTTTACTACAGTATTGTTTTTGTTAAAAGCTTAAAGTGTACCAGAGCTCTTACTTCAATATGGAATTGGATATAAAAAAATATATTAACACCCCAGAGAGAATAATTCGAAATGTTTAAAAAGCCTTAAAGTTGAGTGTCTTGAATGTGTTTTTTTGAACATTCATGAACATGCGAGCATATGAAGTAGAGTCTAAAGTCTAAAGTTAAAAACAAATAAACAAAAGAACTGGGAATCTGCTCTCCAATCAAGATGACGTCACGTTGTTTTAGATGCATATTCACTAACTGTTGACTAACAAATTTTCTGTACATGCATCACTTTTCTTTTAACCTATTAGCAATTCAGTTTCTTGAATTTTACATAGTTGTGTGCAAATGTGAGGGTTGAAGTGTATTGTTATTATTTATTTATTTATTTATTTGTCATTTATTCATTTTTAACAGGGTCAATGAACAGTTAAAGAACGGCCCCAATTGAATAGCTAAATAGATTAATTTCATCTGCACCCTCTGGCCAGGCAAATACAAATACAAATCACTTATAACATTAACACAATATCATAAAATAAGTTACATTTAAAGGTACAAATAAATTTTTTTTTTTTGCATTTTTAATACACCTGCTGCATTTTTAACCAGCATTTCAAATTGAGCTTGAACTGTGCTGAGTTAGGAATCTGTCTAATGTTAATTGCTGCATTATTCAAATAATCAACCCTTACAAAAACAAAATTAAACATTTCAACCAAAATCAGTAGCTCTAAAATTCTTTACACGACCCCTTGATGAAGCACCAATTAGTCTAATGTTGGCAGAACAGAGAGAAACAAAAATTGAATTTAACAATTGTACGATAGATTTTTATCAAAAGTAAAATGTACATAATTATTATTAATAATTAAAGAATGATTATTGGGTTTTATATCTGTTGTTTTTTTGTCTAATATATTTAAAGAGCTTGTTTACATACAGTTTTTAACGATCTACAATCAAAATTTTCAGCTTGAGACCATGAACATGAGAATTTAGAAGCTTATAATGTAGGGTGGCTCAGTATGCATGTACAATTTCTAAGTTGAGGTGTCTCTGCACAGACTATTTTTAAATAAACATTTCAAACATTAAATGAGAATAAAATACGCTTTAGCTTATGCTTTATAAAATATGCAAGGCTTTCTAACAGCATTCATAAATGTGTTGCTATTACAACGGTGTACCATAGCACCATTACCAATCTGATTTGTTATTTTTGTAAATTTATGACACATGCCTTTAAATTATAGGCATAAATGAAAGCAAATAGACAGAGCACGATAAAACTACTTCTGTCTCTTTCTCTCGTTTGTCTTCCACAATTGTTAATTTCAATAATAAGCAATAATTAATAATTAAAAATAATTAGCAATAATTAAAAATACATATGCTTACCAAATAAAGGTTCATGTAATGCATCACATCAGAAGTCTGTTCCTGGGGGTCACTATCCAACAAATGTAACTAAAAAGAAGTCTTCAAGATTGACTTAAAGCTGCACCTGCACAATTATGATTATATAAAGATATATATTCTGTTCCCTAGACACATACATCTGCAGAGAACATGCACATTTCTCTTTCATTTAGTCTTTCTGTTAAGTTTTCTTAGTCTTTATAAGGGCTAAAGTCTTAAATTGGCTTCATAAAACCTGCAAAAGCAACATCTAGGGCAGGCGTGACCAACCCTGCTCCTGGAGATCGACCTTCCTGCAGATTTCAGTTGCAACCCATATCAAACACACCTGTCTGTAATTATCAAGTGCGTTCAGGTCCCAATTAATTGGTACAGGTGTGTTTGATCAGGGTTGGAGATGAACTTTGCAGGAAGGTCGATCTCCAGGACCAGGGTTGAGCACCACACTGATCTAGGAGAAACCAGATAAAAACGTAACGTCTACTGCCGCCCTGTGGAAAAATGTGTAATAGCAATAGATGCAATCTAGGCTAATGGTATTTTTGTTGTGATTTTAATATTCTACACCTGAGAAGAACAATATGTGTTCACATATCAGACATGAAGGCAAAAGAACCACCTACTTAAAAGAGACGATTTCTACAAACATTTGTTTACATGTAGGCGACAACACATTTGTTTACATGTGTGCGCAATGTGCCGTCTTCTCACATTACTGCCTTATTGATTCTAGAGGGTCATGCAGGGGGTCAGGCATGGTTTGTTTACTTCTCGTTCAGCAATTATGATTAACAATGTTATGGTCTTTAAAGATCCAACATATCATATGTAGGCCTACAACACAATTACCAGATTTAAGTGTATGGGGATTACATGGTCCATTTAAATATACATACAGTTGAAGTCAGAATTATTAGCATCCCTTTGAATTTTAATTTTTTTTTTAAATATTTCCCAAAGGATGTTAAACAGTGCAAAGACATTTTCACAGTATGTCTAATAATATTTTTTCTTCTGGAGAAAGTCTTACTTATTGTATTTCGGCTAGAATAAAGCAGTTTTTAATATTTTAAGAACCATTTTAAGGTCAAAAACAAAACCTTGTCTAAAGATCAAATACAATAACTTGCCTAATTACCCTAACCTGCCTAGTTAACCTAATTAACCTAGTTAAGCCTTCAAATGTCACTTTAAGCTGTATAGAAGTGTCTTGAAAAATATTTAGTAAAATTATGTACTGTCATCATGGCATCAAGATAAAATAAATCAGTTAGAAATTAGTTATTAAAACTGTTATGTTTAGAGATGTGCTGAAAAAAATCTTCTCTCCTTTAAACAAAAATTGGGGGAAAAATAAACTGGGGGTCTAAAAATTATGACTTCAACTGTATATTCAGATTTTCCACTATAGTTATTATACTAATAGGGGCTTAATTTGACTGAACCAAAAAAACTTTTGTGCAACCTACAGGTCAATAATATTCCTTCTGCAATACAGTTAAGATTTTCATTAGAAGCTGACATTAGAAATCAACCTTTTCGGCAAAAAAATAAGATTTTAACTAATGTTGTGTGACTTACTACATAGTGGTTCTGTGCATGTAGAAAGTCAAAAGCTCTTTTGTGCAGTACTCCTCAATGTGTGAGCGAGATCTAACACAAGCGTCTAGTCTTTTCCCATGCGTGTGAAGAGTGTGCTGTTTTCTCATATTGCTGCCTTATTGATTCTAGGGTCCTGCAGGGGGACAGACATGCTTTGTTTACTTCTCCTTCAGAAACTGATAAATAAGGTTATATTGTTAAAATGAAATGCGTTTACACTGTATAAGGTGAAGCGTTTGTTTATCTGACTGAAGTAATACTGTAGTAGAATATCACCATCTCTCTTCTTCGTCCTCCTTATCAGCATCTTTTCCAGCATCTTCCTCTTCCACTGGTCTCTGTTCCCTTAATAGAGGACAAGAATCACACACATAACTACAATTCTGTAGTCTTTTAGCATGAAAATTGGCAGTAGGAGTAAAATACTACCTATGCCATGTTGTTACAGTCATAACCTCTCAGTTACTTTACTGCTACTGATTAATAATTAATAACTGAATCAATGTCTTCATTGGATAGTAAAATGCACTTCTGAAACTCAGTGAAAGATATTTTATGCCATAAACAGTTGTTTTGATTAATATGAATCTTTGCTTTAAACAAAATAAAACCGTTTATGGTAATGATGCAGTGATTGCAGCTGTGAAATGTCGCACTTCCAACCTCAATGCATTCCAGTAAATCATGTGTCCGATTCACATATTCACCACATGGGGTCACACACAACATTTCATTCATTCATTCATTCATTCATTCATTCATTCATTCATTCATTCATTCATTTATTCATTCATTTTTCCTTGGCTAGTCTTTCTATTCATTAGGGGTCGACACATTGGAATGAACCACCAACTTATCCAGCATTTGTTTTACACAGTGGATGCCCTTCTAGCTGCAACCCAATACTGGAAAAGACCCATACACACTCACACACATGCACTACGGCTAATTTAGTTTATTCAATTCTGCATGTGTATAGCGCATGTCTTTGGACTGTGGGGGAAACCGTAGCACCTGAAGGAAACCCACGCCAACACGGTGAGAACATGCAATCTCCACACAGAAATGCCAACTAACCCAGCTGGGACTCAAAACAGCGACCTTTTTACTGTGAGGCAACAGTGCTAACCACTGAGCCACCGTGTCACCTACTGAAAACATTTCATACTGCCAAGCCAATGTCAGGGCTCTGTTACCTTAGTCTTGTTTTGGTCAACTCAGACAGCTGCTTCTGTCTTGTCTTTGTTGGAGTGTGCACTTTGAGTTCTCTTGGGCAGTGCACTCTCTTGCATCCTGCTTGTAAGTTTAGTGTTTTCACTTTTATGGAAAATAATAGGTTCTTTTCATTCTCTTTAAAGTGAAATAATTGAACAAAATCAAAGAAAGCTGAGAAACAGGCTCAATATAGTAGAACATTTCCGACACCACTTAGAAGTCTTCAAATATTCCATGGGCAATTACATAAATGACAGCAACTGGGAACAACAGCAACTCAAAATGGTAATCCAAAAGACCAGACTTTTTATTAATGGACTTTCAGGATTTTGTTTGGGCACAGTACCAAACACCACCACCAGATGACACTAAAATCCATTGACATTTGTTGTCAAACTTTTCATAATATTTATTAATTAAATATCTTTTTATTTATTTAAATATAGGCCATTTAGTGTAGTATTTCTTTTTTTTTTTACTATTTAACCTTTAAATACAAAATAATATTTTTATATTAAAACATTACAGACCATTTTTCCATAAACAATGAATGGGTGGGATTTTTTTGTACTCAGGGCATGAAAATTAACAGATTTTTCTACCCATTTGTGATTTTTACTTGTAGATAAGTAACTGCCACAATATAAGCTTGGTCTGAACGTTTGATGTGAATGTTTGGTTAAAAGCCAAAACAGGTGATAGCTAAGCTATGCTAATGTGCTTATTTCTCCTAAATGTGTCTGACATTTATTTATTTATTTATTTATTTATTTATTTATTTATTTATTTATTTATTTGGACTTTCTGTAATTAGCAATAATTTTTTAGATTTAGATTTTTCAACACTTTGGTTTGGTTAAGAGCAGAAATAGACAACACACTTGCTTTTATAGAGTTGATAAGCCTTAACGAATAAATGTTATTTTGCATCTTTTGAATAGTTGCCTATATGGGTCAAATTGACATAAAATGTAGCAAATTATTGAAACTTTGTATGCATGTTCTTGACCCCAAATGAGAAAAAGTAACAAAATTCCAACACAATTGTTTCAGGCAGAAATGAACGGTATAAGTTTTACACTTTACGCGTATTAATGTACATATTCAATATAAAATAGTATACAAGTTGCATAGTTTCACAAATACAGCAAAAGCGTAAGTTTATGATTTAGTACAATTTTAAAATGTAATTTGTTATGAAAATAATTGGCCAGATATCGCACAGAGAAGCTAACAAGTGAAGCTATTATGGTTAGCCAAGTTAATTTGACGTAAAATATTACGTTATGTCATGTAGTTAGTAAATAATTCATTAGATGAATTTATAAGATCATGTTTTGGTTTTTGACTTCATTATAATATTTGACAAGTACAAATCTTTGTAGTGGAACCAATGAGTACCAAAACGACGGACGCTATTTGATGATACACAGACATGGCAGCGTACGTATGCACGAGATTTTGTATGAACAAATTTAAAGACTCGATTAGATTTATTCCACGACGGTATCGAGTTAAAACAAAATGGGTAAGTAATAAGGTCACATGTATTCTTATTATAATCAAAATAAGATAAAATGTTCTTATCGTCTTTTGCGTTCCAACAGGCAGCAACGAGGCCCAAGTTTCCAGCCACTGAACTTGCTCTTCACAGTTTTGACACAACATACAGTGTACAGTTCGGGGACCTGTGGCCTTCTATTCGTGTTGCCATGTTGTGTGAACAAAAATATGGAGCGCTAATAAACAGCTTCTCTTCAGCATCTGGTGAAATCACAGATTTAGAAGCTGAAGGGTGTAAAGACTTTATAACCATTGACTGTTCTACAAATGAGGACCATAAATCCTCACAGGACCCCACAACCCCTCACTACGATTCGATAGATCTGGAATCAGCTCCTCTTAAAACCAGTATAACTCCTGATATTAAATGCCTTGTTTTCCCCCGAGGAGACATATCTAGATTTAAGCCTGCGAGGTGAGGATTACAAAAGCTCTCTTCTTCTTTCTTCTCTTTAGATGTTTATGTTTAATGAGAAAGAGAAGAGAAATCATAATTGTTATGTCTTCTTCATCAATTAAAATGTTATAAAACATAAGAGAGAAAGTATTTGAAGGTGTTTAAATGTTTCAGATAACATCATGATTTAAAATAGACATAATAATGTATTGAAAAAATTATTAAATGTTGTTTTAATTTTAAAAATATGATACATTAAACTTCTTGCTGACAATTGAGTAAAATCAAGTGGCAACGTATATGAAATTAAAATGAGTACGGCTGCTCTGTAATCTTTCAAATAATCAGATTTATATATATATATATATATATATATATATATATATATATATATATATATATATATATATATATATATATATATATAATATCATCAAATAATTTGTTGGTATCTGATATGTGGTTTTAGAATAATGAGATATATTATTTTGGTTATATAAAAATAAATATATATGTATGTGTTTTTATTTTTGTCTCATGTAAATGTAAATTTTGATGATCAAAATGTATGATGGTCTTTTTTTGTTTTCTTTTTTTTAAATATTGTAGTGTACAAAAAAGAAGAAAAAAAACTTAAGTTTTATTGTTGTAATGCTTCAGTAATACTGTAAAAACTACACACTATGAATCATTTCTTAAGCATTAGCAAATAGTTAATTCATTATCTGTTAAGCATTAACTCTACGTTAACAGATGTTAGAAAGCAGTTTATAACTGCAGATACAAATGCTGTATTCTTGACTCATAAGCACATGCATAATGTGCTTAATGAATGTATTTTCATACTTTTTCATTTCATTTTTCATGTTTTTTTCATTACTACATTAAGTATTGCATCATTTACAAACCAGTTATTTGAGAGAAGTTGCTGATTTTTAAAGATTATTCAGAATGCAAGAAGTAAATGATTAATAAACCATTCAAATTAACATTTGTATATCTTATTATTCACACATATACAAATAATTTATTTGTATGTTAAAAAATGTTTTATTAACTCAACTTCATCCAGTTTTGTGACCTAATCTAGTGAGGACTAGATGGACTAGATTTATATGCTTTATAAATCCCTTATAAATGACAATTAAAGGCTCAGTTATATTCTAAACAGAAAAATAGAAAATAAATGACTTTATTCATTTCTATTCATTCTAAGATACACAAATGAAACTGTATCAAATGAAAAATAAACCTTTGCAATCTTAACTAAAATATAATTATATATAATATAAACCACCAACTACTCTTAAATACAAATGGTTTGTAAATAATGCAATACTAAATTTAGTCATGAAAAATTAATCAGTAGCAAAGTATGAAAGTACAATTATTAAGCAGACTTTAAATTTGCTAATAATTCAAGAAGTGTATCTGCAGTTATAAACTGCTCACTAACACCTATTCATGTAGAATTAATTCTTAACAAATAATGAATTCACTATTTGCTAATGCTTAATAGATTATTCATAGTTCGTAGTTACTATAAAGTGTTACCAATGCTCTTTTTTTCATTCTAAAACAATCTGTGCTATTAACATAGACCTGACAGCAGTGGCATTTTGGGCTATTATCTTCTGGATGCTGCTTCAGTGCTGCCTGTACTAGCGCTGGATGTCCAGCCTGGACAAACAGTGCTGGATCTGTGTGCAGCTCCTGGAGGAAAAACCCTTGCTCTCCTGCAGGCACATTCAGTCAGTATGTGAATCAAAAAATTGCTAAAGCTTGCTAGTGGAAGAGCTGCAAATCTGTACAAATAATGAAATGCATGTCATTTTTTTTTTTTTGCCTTTTTTTAGATCACTTGTGGGCAAACGACTTATCAGTTTCCCGCACAGGTCGATTACGCAAGATTCTTCAGAGCTACGTGCCTAAAGAGTTCCTGGATGAAGAAAATATTCATATCTCTTGCGTTGATGGTCGGGAGTTAGGAATGAGAGAGGAGAAAAGCTTTGATAGAGTAGGTATTGGTCACAATGTCTATAAATGAAGAAGAATTCTCAGGCTATCCAGGATGTAGGTGAATTTTTGTTTTAGTATAACATATGCTAAAGCTATGGACATTGCTGATTCATAAAATGCAAATAACAGTTAACAGAACTTTAAAAGCGAAGATCTTCACATGCTCAAAGTCTAGTGTGACCATGGCATTACCTGTAGTAAGTTTCAAACAAGCCTAAAGGACCAAAGTTTGATCAGGTGTGCTTAAAACTAAACTGTGCAGAGCTGCAGTGCTCCAGGAGTTAGATTTGACACCTGTGCTCTACGCTGTTAGAAACCTATTTCACCTATTTCAGATTTTTCAGTTTGTAACAATAGCAGAACCATTATTGGTGCTAAATAAAGCCTTTTTAATACAGTTCAATAAAGAACCAGGCTTTGAAATTGGTAAATAAAACCTTAAAAGTGTGATATTTTCATTAATAATAGTATAAAGAGTAAAATCCAAAAGTACATGCCAGTTAGGTGCTTTCATTACTTTTGTTATTGATGTGAACTTAGCAAAAGGGGTAGTGCTCATACAACAGTTTTTAGCAAAATACCTTAATCAATGAGAATTAACATTGGACATTAACAAATACACTAATAGGTAATGCAAAAAACAAACAGGAAATGGATGCAGCAATGACCAGGTTCCAGTTCATTGTCTTTACCATCCTCTATGAGCCTTTTTGTCCCTCATCATGTGCATTTTAATACAATTGAGTGTAATTTTCTCTGCACATGATGAGGTTATATGAATCTTCAAATGACTTTGAAGTGTGTCTCTTGCATTTGTATGAGAAAAATAAGTATGTTTATGATGGCAAAAAGTAACAAAAATGGAGATTCAGAATGTGAAACCTTTACTGTGTTAAAGAGCCCATATTATACATGAAATAGGGTCATATTTAGGTTGTAAGGGTCTCCAACAACAGTCTAATATGCATGCAAGGTCATAAAACACTTTTATGGTCTTATAATCTGCATTTATTTTTACATAATTATCCCAGCGACTCCCATATGAATCGTTCAGCGATTCATTTGTTCCCAAACCCCTTCTCAGCGCGAAGCTAATCTGCGCTGATTGGACCGATGACAGCCTGCTGCGATTGGTCGACAGTGACAGGCTTCAGCACGAGACAGAGTGAAATGCCCAGCTGGTAATCAACTATATAAAAGTAGTCACAGTGCACACGCGCTTCATAGTGTAAGGCTTTTTTCACATACTCACAACCCTCCTCAGAAGAACTGGGGAGATCGACGTGAGTCTCCTAGCCTCTCCCTCTCTCTCTCTCACACACACACACAACGCTCCTCAGAAGAACTAGGGAAAGCGACGCGAGTCTCTCTCTCTCTCTCTCACACACACACACACACACACAACGCTCCTCAGAAAAACTAGGGAAAGCGACGCGAGTCTCTCTCTCTCTCTCTCTCTCTCTCTCTCTCTCACACACACACACACACACACACACACACAACGCTCCTCAGAAAAACTAGGGAAAGCGACGCGAGTCTCTCTCTCTCTCTCTCTCTCTCTCTCTCTCTCTCTCTCTCTCTCACACACACACACACAACGCTCCTCAGAAGAACTAGGGAAAGCGACGCGAGTCTCCTGTCTCCTAGCCCCTAGGCGTCACAAACTCGACCTGTTCTTTTTCTCTCTCTCTCTCTCTACTAAAGAGTAACCGCGTGTACTGTACCAGGTTAACAAGTAACAAAACACAATAAATACATAATTTGCAAGTTAAACGAGGCAACAATTTTAATCGCACTTACTTACACTAGTGAATAAACCTCAACCACTGACTCTTCACAGTTCACAACTCATCTTTGGGTAGAGACTGTCAATATTATCCATCTGAGCACAGCGTGACTTCATTCGACCGGCGGCGTCTGTGTGTGTGTGTCTAGTGTTTTTTCTGTGTTAGTGGGCGGGGCCGCAGGTTTCAAATCTCCCTGGTTTGCGCGCGTAACTACTGGCGAGGCTTGTGTTTCGTGGCTGCGTCATCGCAAAACACCTAATGACTTGTAATCAAGACGACTCGTTTGAAGCACTATGAGTCGACTCTTTTATAGATTAATCAATAGTTTTAAACACTGTACACTTACAGATTTAAGCCTTAGCTGGATATTTCACTTCACTTAGAGCTGTGTTACACACTACATGGAAGGGCATTTTCAAAAACCCATAATATGGGCTCTTTAAAATTAAAAAGTGAAGTCGTAGGATTTCTTTTATATTTTAGCAATAGACTGAATATAAATAAAGCAAATTAGTGGTAGGAAAGAAGTTGCATTCTGAAAGTTAAACTGGTCAGAAAATTCAAGAAAGTGTTGACAGTATATGTAATTGGATGGTTGAGCTTTGGAAAACTACTAATGGCGTGCTTCATCAGTTACAGAATTAAAAAAAGAATATAAACAAAGAACCCTAAACTAAAGAACTAAAATATAGAATAATTTCAGCAATAAAGGATGATATGGTTCTAAATGAAATTGTTACCATGTACCTTTTAAGAACCATGTTTTTTTAGAGTGTAAGCAAAAAGCTGAAGAAAAAAGCCACCTATGTCTTTGATGGCCTGAGGGTAAATAAATTAAAATCAAATGTTTCATTTTTGAAGGATTCATCCCTTCAATAACAAAAATGCTTATCACAATTTCTCACATTCAACCACAATAAGGAAGCATGTGAGAATAAATTATTGCGCGACATCTTTAGATGCATGCAGCGAAGTGTTGCCGGCAATTAGCTCTCTGCAACTGAAGCTAAGCAGGGCTGTGCCCGGTCAGTACCTGGATGGGAGATCACATGGAAAAGCTGGGTTGCTGCTGGAAGTGGTGTTAATGAGACCAGCAGGGGACGCCCAACCTAATGCCCCAGTATAGTGACGGGGACCCCAGACTCTCTGTGGTCGTTAAAAATCCCAGGATGTCCTTCAAAAAAGTGTAGGGGTTTAACCCCGGCATTCTGGCCAAATCTGCCCACTGGTCTCCGTCTATCATGACCTCCTAACCATCCCCACACCATAATTGGCTTCATCACTCTGCCTCCTCTCCCCCAGTCAGCTGGTGTGTGGTGTGCGGCCTGCACACTGGTGGTGGATGAGAAGATTCCCCCAAAAATGCGTAAAGCATTTGAGTGTCTAGAAAAGTGCTATATAAATGTAAAGAATTATTAGTGTTCCATGGCTGTACTGTGTGTTATATTCCATCTTGTATTAATGCAATGTTTTGTAAGCAAATCTATAATCAGAATCAGTTTTATTGCCAAGTGTGCTTCACACACACAAGGAATTTGTTTTGGCTACAGAAGCTTCCAGTGTACATAAAGTGACAAGTGACAACACAAAATAAATCTGAAAAACTAAAATAATAATAATAAAAAAATGATGAACATTAAACAGATGTGGTTAGTGAAGAAACCTGGATGTTGAGTTGTATGTACAGATTGTTATAAATATACAGGTTATAAGGTGCTGTGTACAAGTGCGAATGTAGAAGGTATTGCATTGTATATTGATATAAGGTGCTGGGTACAAGTGCGTATGAGAAAGTATTGCACATATTTATTGCACAGTAGGGGAATATTTAACTGTTCATAAGGTAGACCGCCTGAGGAAAGAAACTTTTCCTGTGTCTGGCTGTTTTTGTGCTTGGTGCTCTGAAGCGCCGACCAGACGGTAACAGTTCGAACAGGTAGTGTGCTGGGTGTGAGGGGTCCAGAGTGATTTTGCGAGCCCTTTTACTCACCCTGGAAGAGTACAGTTCTTGAAGTGTAGGAAGGGTTGTGCCAGTGATTCGTTCAGCAGTCCGGACTATTCGCTGTAGTCTACGGAGGTCGTTTTTGGCAGCTGAGCCGAACCAGACGGTGTATGAAGTGCAGAGGATGGATTGGATGACAGCTGAGTAGAACTGTACGAGCAGCTCCTGTGGCAGGTTGAACTTCCTCAGCTGACGAAGGAAGTACAGTCTCTGCTGGGCTTTCTTCACAATAGAGTCTATATGAATGTCCCACTTCAGATCCTGAGAGATGGTGGTGCCCAGGAACCTGAATGACTCTACTGCAGCCACAGTGCTGTTCATGATGGTGAGTGGGGGGAGTGCAGGGGGTTTCTCCTGAAGTCCACTATCATCTCCACTGTTTTGAGCATGTTCAGCTCCAGGTTGTTGTATCTGCACCATAACGCCAGCCGCTCCACCTCCTGTCTGTATGCAGACTTGTCACCGTTCTGGATGAGGCCGATAACAGTAGTGTCGTCTGCAAACTTAATGAGTTTGATGGAGGGGTCTTTTGCAGTGCAGTCATTGGTGTACAGGGAGAAGAGCAGTGGAGAAAGAACACATCCCTGGGGGGCACTAGTGCTAATGGTGCGGCTGTCGGATGTGATTTTGCCCATTCTGACTAGCTGCTGTCTATCTGTCAGAAAGCTGGTGATCCATTGACAGACAGAGCTAGGAACAGAGAGCTGGGCCAGTTTGTACTCAAGAAGTGATGGGACGATGGTGTTAAAGGCAGAACTGAAGTCCACAAACAAAATCCTGCCCACTATAATAATAGTACAATAATAGTATTGATATTTACATTTAAAAATATGGGGTCAGACTTTTGGGTTTATTTAAAAAAGTGTGACAAGCAATTTTGTTTCTTTTCACTTGTGGTCACTGTTATTTTTCTAATGAGTTTTAAATAATATATATGTAATACACTAATCTTTATAGTCTATTTTTTTTTGTAAACATTCGTCTGCATTTTTTTTTTTTTGTTGTAAAAATTTCTGTCTTATTGATGATAATTTATTTACTGATCATTTATTGATGATAATACATAATTTAAAATTGAATATAACAAGTCTAATAAGTTTTGGACTTGAAGGTTTGGTTGAGTTTGTTTTGCGAGAGTTGGCAACTCTGACATTGGCAACACATCACATTTAAAAAAAAAAAATTAATGCATCGCATGGCGAGTATTTTGACTTTTAATGATTTATGTTTACACATTTTTGTACTTTATATACATAATATATGATATTTATGCATCTGTAATATTACTTTGTGTCGTCTTGCTTGCTAGACTGTTACATTCTTGAATGTGAGTGTGATGTTGCTAATGTTTTAAAAACTACTTCTGCCCAGTATGTTTCAACTGCACAAATGCTGTTATAATAAAACGTGAGAAATGTTCCATTACCTTTAGTTCATGTTTTATCTTCACACAGGTGCTGGTCGATGTTCCCTGCACAACAGACAGACACTCTGCAATGGTGGAGGAGAACAATATATTTAAGAGGCCCAGGACCAAAGAGAGGCAGAAGCTTCCACTCTTGCAAATCCAGCTTCTTGTGTAAGTTGGTCTTTATATGTGTGGAAAAAAATACATCACAGAGACAATGATTTTATACATTTACACCCTCCAGACACTTTATTAGGTGCCGGTATAGTGCTACTTAGATGTGTACATTTAGGACCAGCAACTGTAAAAATTCAATGTCACTTAAATCACATGTCTTCCCCATTCCGTTGTTACGGCTGCGTTCCACTTCACTTTTAGAAACTTAGTGAACAAGGAAAGCTTACATGGACATACACTTAATTCCTCAGTTTTAATTGACGGAGTGAGTTGGCTTCATATTTCCAATTCAGCACCTAGACTCACTGGCCACTTTATTAGGTACACCGGTCTAACTGCTCATTAATGCAAATTTTTCATCACCCAATCACATGGCAGCAACTCAATGCTTGTAGACATGGTCAAGACGATCTGCAGCAGTTCAAACCAAGCATCAGAATGGGGAAGAAAGATAATTTAAGTGACTTTGAACGTAGCATGGTTGTTGGTGACATGGGCTGGTCTGAGTATTTCAGAAACTGCTGATCTACAGGGATTTTCACGCAGAACCATCTCTAGGGTTTACAGAGAATGGTCTGAAAAAGAAAAAATATCTCAATGAGCGGCAGTTTTGTGGGTGCAAATGCCTTGTTGATGCCTGAGGGGAATGGCCAGACTGGTTCCAGCTGATAGAAACAGTAACTCAAATAATGTTACAACTGAGGTATGCAGAAGAGCATCTCTGAAAGCACAACATGTCAAACCTTGAGGTGGATGGGCTACAGCAACAAAAGACTACACCGGGTGCCACTCTTGCCAGCTAAGAACAGGTTTCTTGAACATGCTTGCATTAATTGAGCTGCTGTCATGATCAGTCAAACAGGTGATAATAGTAATAAAGTGGTTGGTGAACATATATTCCTGGCTAGCTTGACTTTTTAGAAGTGCTGGGCAAAAATTAATCATTATTAAACGCATCCAAAATAAGTTTGTTTTGACAATTTAGGTGTGTCCTGTGTATATTTATTATATAAATTGTATAAATACACATAGGCATGCATATAATACAGAAAATTTTTATTTACATTTATATTTAAAATATATACACACACACACACACACACACACACACACACACACACACACACACACACACACACATTTAAATACCTATGTGAAAATATTCGTTCATTCATTGATTTAATTTTCAGCTTAGTCCCTTTATTAATCTGGGTTCACCACAACGAAATGAACCGCCAACTTATCCGGCATATGTTTTACGCAGCGGATGCCCTTCCAGCTGCAATCCATCGCTGGGAAACATCCATACGCACTCATTCACACACATACACTACAGACAATTTAGCTTAGCCAATTTACCTATAGCACATGTCTTTGGACTTGTGAGGGAAACCGGAGCACCCGGAGGAAACCCACACAAAAGCGGGGAGAACATGCGAACTCCACACAGAAATGCCAACTGACCCAGCTGAGGCTCGAACCAGCGACCTTCTTGCTGTGAGGCGATTGTCCTACTCTCTGCGCCACCATGACACCATGTAAAATATTATTAAAATTAGTATAAATATAACTTAGTTTTGATTCTATGTATGTGTTTCACAGATACACGATGAATATGAACAATACACACACACATATTGTATCAAAACAAAAAACAAAAATTCGTAATACGCATGTTGTGTTCTTCAAGACTTACTGAGAACTGTAAATAAACTGAAGTTTCTTTCTCTGTTCAGGGCTGGCATCCAGGCCGCGCGGCAAGGAGGGATTATAGTGTACTCTACATGTTCCCTGTCCCAGCTGCAGAATGAGTGTGTGGTGCAACAGGCCATCAGTGTCGCTCAGGAAGAGCTGGGGATCACAGTGCAGGTTCAGGACCTCAGGTGGTTCACTCAGTGCTTTTCTGACACTTTCCATTTTGCGCCACAGTTAAGTGTCGGGGAGCTGGTTTTACCACACCTGTGTGCCAACTTTGGACCAATTTATATGTGTAAATTACAAAGAATGAATTAGACCAATTTTAAGAGCTGCGTTGCTGGTTTTTGCTGCCCCCTAGTGACCAGACATGTAGCTTTCAAACATTTTACTTCTGTAAAAGAGAAAATATTGCAAATGATGTGATCATTGTGTTAATTGTATCAGTTATATATTAAACTTAGACATGACACAAAAAAACTTACTTGTCTATTTTGGCAATCCAAAACCCATATGCTTGATTTATGGGGATTTGTAATGTCAATTAAAGGGTTGGTTCACACAAAAGTGAAAATTTTGTTATTAATACTCACCCTCATGTTGTTTCAAACATCTTAGATCTTTGTTTGTCTTCAGAACACAAATTAAAGTGTTTTATATTAAATCTGTGAGCTCTTTTATTTTCTATAGACAGCAATGGACTCGTTCGAAGTCTGAAAAAATACAAAAAGAACTGACACTGAGGAAAAGAAACTCATTATTTTTTTTATGTTTTCACAAACGCATTCTCATAGCTTCATCATATTACACTTGAACCACTGAAGGCGTATGGTATGTTTGGAGGGTGTTTTTGGTATTTTTCCAGTATGTTTCTGGCTCCCTTGCTGGAGGATGAGGTCGCTCTCAGGTTTCACCTAAAATATTTCCATTTGTATTCTGAAGATGGTCTCAGGGGATTGGAATGACATGGTGGAGAGAAATATAATAATATATCTTTCATTTTTGGGTGAACTAACCATTTAAATTTAAATAAAAAACTTAAAAACAAAGATAGATTGAATTAGAATCTACCCAGAGTACAGTCTCTTACTTGTTGTGTGAAAGCATTGAAAGGTTTGCTATGAAACCAAGTAAATACAAATTATATGATTCAGAAGTTCAGCAGGAAGCAATGAAAACAGAACACTTTTCATTGTATTTAGCATGTTTGGCCAGTAGGGGGCGTCATCGCACCTTTAAAAAGCTTACAATTCGAGGTTAAAAGTAGGCACAATTGAAACTGGATTCTTGTCTGTCTGCCGGATTCATGGAATAAACCACCATACCATGTCTTTTATGCAGACGTATAAAAATATTCAAATTTTACAATTTGATTTACCAGTTTGTTTAATAGTTAACTTGTCTTTAGACTTTAGAATCTTAAAAAATGAAAAGCAAAACATAAGAAAATAGTTTATCAGCAAATAATTAAGAAGGGATTAAGTTTAATGAAATGATGTTCATTTGCTCATACCCTAAACCAGTCATGCTCAACCCTATTCCTGGAGATCGACCTTCCTACAAAGTTCAGCTCCAACCCTAATCAAACACACCTGAACCAATTAATTAGGACCTGAACAGCACTTGATAATTACAGGCAGGTGTGTTTGATATGGGTTGCAATTTAAATTTGCAGGAAGGTCGATCTCCAGGATCAGTCAATGGTCACGCCTGCCCTAAACCCTATAATGACCCATAAAGACATTTTTTTTCCCCCAGAAGAGACAAATATAAACATCGAAAGAAAGAAATAAAAATGTTTAGTAAAAAAGTTAAACTTTGCAAAGGGCAGATGACCCTCAAAATACACATCACTATATTTGATATGTTTTGTTTTATTTTATAATTACTGATAGATAGATAGATAGATAGATAGATAGATAGATAGATAGATAGATAGATAGATAGATAGATAGATAGATAGATAGATAGATAGATAGATAAAAAACTTTATGCCACTAAAGCGAATTTATTATAATTCAACTCTTTTCAGTCATGTTTATGTTGTTTAAAAACAAATTTGTAATATTTTCGAGGAGTCACACTTTAACTACTCAGTTAAATATGACATTTTATTAAATTCCCTGAATTCGTAAGTTAACAGTTTTCCATATTTTGTGATTTCATGTTATTTTTTTAGTTTTTTTCATTTGTTTATGCTTTTGAATCACATTATGAGACCTTGATCTTTCTTCTGACAACTTGTAACTTTAAAAAGTTTGAAAAAGTGACTTTTTTATAGTTTAAAGTGATATATTGTCTGTATTGGTATTGCATATTATGGTACAAAAACCTGGTAATAAACTGCAAGCACATGTTATTTTACAGGTTTATTTCTCTATATATTATCTCTTAAACATTATATTATTTCAAACTACTAAACTGTAATAAAAGTCACTCTGTTAAACTGTAGAATTGAATTTTCAACATCAAAAGCAGAGATCAACTTCCCATAATGCAATTTAAACTGTAAATAAATGCAAAACAAAATTAACAGATGTTTTTACAGTGTATGGTTTATAATTCTTTCTGTAATTTTCTAAATTATTCACTTGTAGACTGATAGAATCACATTTAGTTGAAAAATATCAAATATAATTTCTTCATGTGTAAAGAGAGACAGAATCTGAAATATATTAACTAAACAAATGTGAGGAATTGAATTGAAATGGTCATCACATATCTGCATCAGTTTAAAAATTCACATCAGCTGTTTAAGACAAACAGTTTAAGACTCTGAGAATGAGTTTATCTTCAGCATATGCTGGCATTACACCTAATGAGTGTTCAGTAGTGTTTGTAACATATTCATTATAAGGATAAAGAGTGTCCTCTGCATGGCCTGATGTGTCTGCAGCACTTCTACAACTAATGTCTGCTCTTCGAGTGTGTCGTTTAGATTTGGCATCGGAGGTGTTTTGTTTTCTGCTAGCATATAAAAGGTTCAATTTTCCCCCAGTTGTCCATGAACCTTGCGTCTATTCCGGGCAATGTAGCATGAAAAGGTGTGCGCATTTTAGGACGAGAGCCATCGACTCCCCGCCATCATTAAGCTGCTCGGAAACTGTTCCATCGCTGGCAGAGTCGAGATTGGCCGAGCAGTCGTTTACTCGCCGGCTTCTGGTTGAACATTAAGGACGCAAGAGGATACTAAAATGGGATGCTTTCCCCTCGTTTTCCCCTTCGCCTTTTATTCCACAGATGAGTGCAGATAATTTTCTGTGCGATTGTGAGTGATTACTGTATTACCGCGGTAATATAGGGTTATTTGGGAATGCAAAGAGAATTAATGACACATAAAAACTATTTTTGCATTGACTGCTTTCTCTCGGCTGGGATATTTCTCCATGCCTGCATCTTGTGATTACCTAAACGTATTGTAAATATGTGTTTCCTATGGGCTTTTACATAAATTTACATTTTTTAACACTCAGGAGACAGAGGGACCATTAGGGACGAGTTATTTTCATCTATACGTTTTATTCATTATTGACTTTGACACTGCTGAGGATGCCGGCGTCTGATCATTTGCCGAGCACCTTGCCAATGATGTAAATCGGATGTAGATCTTTGTAATGACAGAAACATGTCGTGAATATGGTCCAGACGTCGGGGCCTTATAATGATGGAGTCGGAGATGGCCGTAGGTGGGTGAAAGTCATAATGGCTTCCCTTGGAAAAGGCAAACGTGAGTGTTTGTGGTGGGAGAAACTACTTATGATTCAATCGCATGGCACAATATTCTGGCTGGAACTTTCGCAAAGTTTTCTTTACCACCACAGGGATCCTCTGAAAGTTCATGCTGATCCTTTTGATACCAATTTGCATTTGTGACGCACTGATTATTTACTAATGTACAACAGTTATATTCAAAATGAACATTTCTGTCTTAAGATATAGCTGATTTCTTCTGCAGTCCTTCTGCTGTGAAAGTCAGTAGAGGTTCGTTGTTGTTTGAACAGCTGAAGCATTCTTTGAAATGTCTTATTTTTTGTTAATAGGTTTGTTAAAAGGTTTTAATAACACTAATCAGTCCTTTTTGGGATTTTTCAAGTCCATTGTTTCTTGAGATAATTTTTTTTTAAAGAAAAGATTTTTATGTATTTTTACAGCAAACACAAGAATTGAGCAAATAATGTTTTGAGAATATTTGTCACAAATTCAGCCATTTTAGGCTATAATAAAAACATTTAGACCTCAAATGTAAGTCCTTTCAAAATCCTAGAGCAAAGGTGGCAAAAAAACCTTTTTCTTAATCTCACTGAGAGCCGTGGGCCAAAGGTAAATATACCAAACTACAGCTTATTACATTAAAGTTGCCATGGGTAATTTGCTAATTTATTGGAAAATTACTTTAAATCATATTAACTAATTCTGTATGACATTTAAAATGATAACTTATTGCAATAAAAACCTAATCGCATTTATAACACAGTGGAGATCAATGCTGAATACACCAGTCAAGCAGAATCTGCCTTGCCTTGATTTGTCCTCTCTCCGTTTGGTGACAGTATGGACATTTAAACTAAATCTATTAGAACCAGTTAGCTTTTAACAATAAAACAAACAAACAAAAGATTACTTCAGATTTGAAATAACAATCTCTAAACCATCCCCATCATTCGTCCTTTTTTCTCAGATAGGATGGCAGGCATTGTAACCTTTGCAAATCAAAGGTTACCAGGGGCCAACTTTGGCCCATGGGCCCTCGTTTGGGCATCTCTGTCCTAGAGAGACTTGTTAATTGGGTAAATGAATGACAGAATTTCTGTTTTTTTATTTAAATCAGTGAGTGTCACTTGAGTCCTTGCTTAACCTCTGTTATTTTAAAAGTTTACTTCACCCCAAAATATGAATATTTTGTCATCATTTACTCATCCTCATGTTATTCAAAACTTTTGCTCATCTTAGACAAATAAATTAAGTCAATACAGCAATTTATTATGAAAATCTGGCAAAAGTCTATTCACTCAAAATTCTTCTATTTCAAAATGATTTCTTATAATAAGAACTTATTCAGAATCTTCTGAAAAGACAATGTCTTTTTAATATGAACAGCTTTAATTAGGCTGTTATTCACATATACAGTGCTCAGCATATATATGTACACCCCTCGCCAATCTATCTTTTTTAAATGCATATTTTTAATAGGAAGCTATACAATATTATATTTGTGCATATACATTAGATTAGTCAGTACTGAAGCCAAATCTAGATCTTTTCTAACAAAATAACGGTCCAAAAACGAACACACTTTATATAGATAGAAAAATATTAAATACAAATTTAAAAAAGTGGAAAAATCAAGAGAAGCAAAAAAAAAAATTTGTTGAAATTTTGGAGGTTGTAATTTTTTTTTATTTTATTTTATTGTATTATCTTTCAATTTCTAAATATTGTGACTAAAATATTATATATATATGTTTAATAAATCTGTTTTGTTGAAATGCAAACCAAAATACATTGCCTATATTCACCGAGAAATGGATACAAATATTCTTTTTCAAAATGGGGTGTACTGTATTCATATAGACCATTTTGATATGGTGATGTCATTGGCCCATGAACATTTCCTGCTGAATTTTAAACATGCCAATGTGACAAAAAAAAATATTTAAAAAAAATAAAACTAATTGGTTCTTGCAAAAGGTCAACCTTGCTGATGTGGCATGCAGAAATGAACCTAATTGGTTCTTGCAGGTCAATGTTGCTGCATGACATGAAGAAACTTCATTGCTCATCTTGCAAAATCTCAAACATGATGTGCGATATTGAAAGAATCTCATTGGACTTGGCAGAAATTCAAATGTGCAGAGTAACACAAGGATGAACCTTATAGTTTTTGCGGAAACTTAAACATTTAACATGCATGAATGAGCCTCAGTGCTCATTGATTCTAAGCTCAGAAGTGCTGTGCAAAATGCAAGAATGAAATTTAATTGATTCTCAACCATAAAGAAAGCATGCTTGTGCTTTTATGATAAAAATATGATGGATAAATGTTCCCCGATTAATATTTATGTGATAGCCTAAATTAAATCTGTTAATTATATGAAGTACTCGGGTCTTTTTAGAACACTTCTATTAAATCAGATTACTTTTTAAAAGGGTTAGTTCACCCAAAAATAAAAATTATATCAATAGTCACCCTCATGTAATTCCAAAACCCTGAGGCCTTAAAACAGACCATATGCCTTCAGTCGATAAATCAGAATATTATCAATCTACTAGAATACAAAACAAAAATAACCACTTTATTCAGCAGTTTCTTTTGTTCAGTGTCAGTATAGGGTTCATGAGAGCTCTGTGCACTTTATGCATGGCAAGGTGTTGATGCAAAACCTCGGATGTGCCTGTGCTCTGTTTTTAAAACCGGAAATTGCACACGGGCATTAGGGGTATACATCAGTGCACATAGGTTGTGAACGTGCACCTTATACTGGCACTGAGCAGAAGAAACTGTTGAATGAAGTTGTTATTTTTGTTTTATATGTGCACAAAAGTATGTTCATAGCTTCATAGTCTTCTGATTGAACCACTAAAGACACATGGACTGTTTGACCATGTTTTTTGGTGCCTTTTTAAATGAGTTGGAGCCATGGCTGTCTATGGAGGATAAAAGAGATCTTGGATTTTATCTAAAATATCTTCATTTGTGTTCTGAAGAGTCTCGAGGGTTTGGAACGTCATGAGGGTGAGCAATAATTGACTGAATTTTCATTTTTGTTTAACTTTAACACACATTTTTTTAATACCAGAGTATTGGGTGATTATACTTTTCAACAAAGGGGGGAAATCTTAAGGGTGTCATTAAAAATTATATTTTTATTCTCATTTTGGGCAAACTAACCTTTAAACCTATTAACTTAACTATATTTGTTTATTCATTCATTCATTTTATTTTCGGCTTAGTCCCTTTATTAATCTGGGGTCGCCACAGCGGAATGAACCACCAACTTATTCAGCATTTGTTTTACGCAGTGGATGCCCTTCCAGCCACAACCCATCTCTTGGAAACATCCACACACTCATTCACACTCATACACTACAGACAATTTAGCCTACCCAATTCACCTGTACCACATGTCTTTGGACTGTGGGGGAAACCGGAGCACCCGGAGGAAACCCACGCGAATGCAGGGAGAACATGCAAACTCCACACAGAAACGCCAACTGACCCAGCCGAGGCTCGAACCAGTGACCTTCCTACTGTGAGGCGACAGCACTACCTACTGCGCCACTGCGTCGCCTATATTTGTTTAATTATACGATAAAATCTCTGTGCCTAATTGTTCCATTTATTCTAGTTCTTACGTTATAAGATAAGCCATAGACATCAGTAAATCTCTGTACAACATGTTTGTTCTAATGTCCACAAGCTGTTAACACCATATTCACATAAAAGTACCACCTGACCTGAGGCGCCTCAGCGATAAGATATCTGATTGTTGTGGGTGTTGTGAGGCTCTGTCCTGAGGCTTATTTTACTGCAGGAGTCGCATCTTAAGAGCCCAGCATGAGATCAGAGCCGCAGCACTCACTCCTCAGACTGTGGATCAAGGGTGGACGGGCCTCGGGGGGTTTTCATAATGGGACGGTCAACTCTGGGGCTAAATGTCAAAACCGTGTATATGTGAAGTAATTATACAACTATTTAACATTTAGAATTAAAGATTTCAGATATTTAATATTGTGTAATATAGTGTAAGCCAGGAAAATTGAAATATAGTCTGAATTTGTGGTTAGAATGATAATAAATATATTATTCTGTGTCATAATTAACAAAGTTTTTTAAGATAGATAATTGTCCAGTGAAGTGTCTATGATTTGCATAATGTTTGAGACACTAGTGTGTGATATAATGTAAAACCATAATGTTGTGAAATATCATTTCTATTTACTGTTTGAGTATATAAAGTATAATTAATTCCTATGATGGCAAATCGGAATTTTCAGCATCGTTACTCCAGTCTTTAGTATCATATGATCTACTGAAATGCAGATTTTTTTGCTTATTTTTATCAGTGTTGAAATCCATTGTACATATTTTTTGGCATTTATGATATACAATAAGTTTGAGGTAAGAAAAATAAAAAATAAATAGTTAAAATAAAACAATATACATACTTTAAATACCAAGGACACATAAAAAAATATTTAAAGGGCACCTATTTTACCCCTTTTTCAAGATTTAGGATAAGTCTTTTGTGTCTCCAGAATGTGTCTGTAAAGTTTCAGTTCAAAACGCCCATCAGAGTATTTATTATAGCTTTCAGAATATTGAAATTTTCAGCTCTGAACACAATGTAGCTGTTTTTGTTGCCTGTGTCTTTAATGCTAGTTCTCCCCGCCCACCATTCCCATGTGCCTGTCATAGTGTGCCTCAATCTCCTGCGTAAGATAAACAGCACAGTGACAGACATGAAGGAAGCAGATCTCACGTAACGTTTGTTAGAAATACTACAGTAAGAACTTTCCTAATGATTATGTGAAGTATTTGTTGTGGAGTTAATTCAAGCCTTTTTGCAATGATGAGTCACACACAATGTGGTTACAAAGTTCACGCGGGCACACACAGGATACATGTTAATATCCACTGCTGTATGGATATCCGATACATTAATGTACAAAATAAACCTGATTTAACGTCAACAAACCGGGATTGAAGCATCTTCTTTTATAACTGTACTGACATGAGGCTGTGGTGAAGTAAAGACGGTAAAATCGCTGTAATTCATTACAAGCATGCACTGTTTTAAAAACGTTTTAACGTTTGAATTTTGAGCCAGTTGAAACACTTGTAAAACTCATTCTTGATCACATTTGATGATGATTCATAATCCTAGCTAACTGAACAGATCTTTTAATCCCAGTTGTTTTGTGCACGTCCTGTCGTGTTGATATGATTATTCAAGTTACTACGGAAACATGTTAATATGCGGCTGTGAATCAATTCGGTGGGCGGGAATACTCCTACGTCATGTTGCTGTGAGGATTTGGATCCTGTTTTAACGTCAGAAAATGTAAAAAAAGAGACTTATTTCGTTTATATCACCCCAATATGACTGTGGACACACTACACATAGTTCTGCCCAAACAGCTTCCAAAAGATGATTTTCATCATAGGTGCCCTTTAAAATAACACTAATGGCATTTATAATGTTGCAAAACAAGATTTCAAGTAAATGCTATAGAGTACATTTGAACTTTGAGTTCATTAAGTCCTGAAAATATGATTTATATCTTGGCTTCCAGAAAAAAAGAAAGGAAAAAATGTTAAGCAACAAAGAACTGTTTTCGACATTAACAATTACATGTTTTAAACAACTATTATAAATCATTAAATCAGCATATTAGAGGGATTTCTCAAGGATCATGCCACAGTGAAGATTGAATTAATGGCTTTATCATCACATTAATAAATTACATTTTAAATATATTCAAATAAAATGATTAGTTATTTTTTTAGAAGAATTAGTGCAAGCAAATGCAACCTCAGTAAGCTGTAAAATCTTACTAAGAAAAAAAATCCCAATCATTCCCAACTTTTGACTCCTAATGTGGTCATTGTCTCCAGCGGATCCATCATTACTAATGCCCCGCATCATTCAGATAATCACAGTTAAAACATTTTGCTGAAGCAGCGTTCTACGAACCATCCCATGATGCTTAGCGCACCATACATCTTCCCGCTTAATCTACCATTAAGAAAATAAATCCTCGCAGGCAACGGCCATTTCAATACATTTTTATACCCGGGATTGTCTGCTTTCCTTAGCAAAGTGTCTGGCGTAACTCTTGAGTGTCCAGCGGAGACTTAATCCACATGACTGTGTCCCGCATTCAAAGAGCGCTGAGCTTCCCTCCGCATGCCCACAATGCCACTCTCCCCATCTGAAAGGTATGTGTAGTGTGGCATTGATGTGTAATTACGTGTGACTGAAACAGCGCCTTGGTGACAGGCTCTGCAGGCCTGTGGTTGGCTTGGGTGAGCTCTCCCTAGAAAAGAGGGGTTTTCTTTACCCTTAAGAGGATTAAGTGGGGTTGTGATAACAGAGGGATAAAAAGAAGAGAATTGAATCAGAAAAGAGAGCCAGGACCGAAGAGGGCGACCCCTCGCAAGCAAGTTCAGACACCTGTTGTCATCGTCCCGTCATCGAATACGTCTTTCCTTTCAATATTTTAATTCAAGACAATATTGGATTGATGTTCGTGCATGTCGTGTTTCTGCGTTGGCTCTTTTCAGAGTGAGCCGTATTGCTTTCTTTGATGTGTATCTGAGCAATGTGCTGTTAGAGAGATTTACCTCAGCTGACAGCTTGGAGAGTATGTGGCAAAATTGCAGTGCCAGCGGGCTAAAAGAATGCTGGGAACAGGATTAGGATCATATTCTGGCAGTGCCTGTCACTTCCTCAATGGGCCGGGGTTTCTTGTGGTGGCAGCTTTCATTCTCCATGCAGCTAAAACCAAAAAAGAGAGCATGAAGGGGGTAAAAAAAAAAGGTTCTGATTGAATGGTACACTGTGATTTTTGTGCTATAGGCGTGCTTGAGGTCTGTTTTGTGCTTGTGTGTGTCTGACTGTGACACCTGATTAAACAGAGTTTAGTAATAATTTAATTTGGATGCTGCAGAGTTGAACAGTAGCTGTAGGTATTGCTGTTGCCTAGAATTAACACAAACGAAAGTCAAAATTGATGTTGGCTAATGTTTCTTGAGCTTTTTGTTCGTCTTCAGATATGCATCAATATGGATTTTTGGTTGATTTAGATACTGTCATGGATTGGTCAGGCTCTCACGACCCCCACTCACGAAGATCACCATCACCTGACTTCTAATGAGCACACAGCTGCATCACATTCACGAGCACCAGATAAAAGCACAGCACTCCAGTCGCTCATTGTCCGGGCTCGTCTCGACGAAAGCGGACAACTGAGCGACCACTCAGCGTAGTCATCCTCAGCTAAACAAACGATTTACTTACCTGTTCTCTTTGTATTCCTCCCTAGTCTTCCTGGTCCTCCCGTATCGTCCTGTCTTCCAGTCCTTCCAAGTCTGTGTCATCCTCTGTCAGCTGTATCTGGTGTGTGCTGTCCATCCTCGTGTATTCCTGTTACCCAGCCACGGAGGAGAAGACCCCAACATCATTCCTGATCCTCCTGGCTATCCTTCATGTGCTCCTTGTTGTCATTCAATAAACACCCTAACGTTTCCTTACCTCTGTCTCCTGTCCGCTTCATAACAGAAGCCCGGACCAATAACGACGACAACATGAGCACCCCCGATCACTTTCAAGAGCTGGTGGACCAGTTGAAGCGGATTCTACAGCCACCAGCTCCACTTTCCAACGCACCACCAGCACCGAGCACTTCCGCCTCCACAGTTTCTTCTTCGGCCCTTCCTTCCAGTCCCATGGCCCGACCAGCGCCCTACTCAGGCGGAGCGGGGGAGTGCAATGGTTTTCTGTTACAATGTTCCCTCATATTCGAAATGCAACCTTCTCTATATCCCACAGATAAGTCAAAGATCGCCTACATCGTATCTCTACTCTCTGGACCTGCACTTAAATGGGCTGAGACGATCTGGAACCAAGCCGGGCCGGTCATGAATTCCATCACTACCTTCACGGAGTATTTCAAAGAGGTGTTTGGACGTTCTGATGGGGAAGTAGCCGCTGGAGAGCAGCTGTATCATCTAAAGCAAGGTACTCTATCTACACAGGAATATGCTCTCCGGTTTCGCACTCTAGCAGCTGCAAGTGGATGGAATGAGAGATCGTTGTTGACCACGTACCGGCTCGGCTTGGAACCCACTCTCCGAATCCAACTGGCCACATTAGATGATACAATGGGTCTGGAGAGATTCATCCAACATTCTCTCCGATGTTCCGATCGTCTTCGTTCCTATCAACAGGACACCATCACCCCCTCGTCTGCACTCCTCCAATCGCCTGAGTCAACAGCCTCTCCAGAACCAGAACCCATGATAATAGAGTCTGGAAGACTGACATCAGCGGAACGACAGAGGAGGCTGACCCGGGGTCTGTGTCTATACTGCGGTGTCAGTGGACACACCCGTATGGAGTGTCCCCTTCGTCCCATTCGGACTTCAGTGAGTGTATTCAGTACGAATATTGAACAATGTAAACCACTTACTACCACCGTACAAATAACTACTGCCTCTATTTCTCTCCTTGTCACAGCCCTCATCGACTCCGGGTCAGCAGGGAACTTCATCTCCCAATCCCTCTGTCGTCAACTCCACCTCCGTACTGAGGCGTCCTCGCATATATACCAGATACAACCGATAACCCAGTGCACTCGATCTTCGACCCGTATCCATCGACAATGCGAAGACATCCTTCTTCAAGTGGGGGTGTTACATCAAGAGAGGATTCAATTTCTGGTTCTGGAGGGTGCAAATATGGACATCATTCTAGGGCGCCCGTGGCTGGTGAAGCACGATCCCATCATCTCTTGGGGCACAGGAGAGATAAAGAAATGGGGATCTGGATGTACACCTGCCTGTTTTCCAAATCTCCCTCTTCAAGGTCGGAACCCCATTTCTTTGTTTGCAACATCGGTCGAGAGCCCTCCTGAGAAGCAGTCTATCCACATTCCTAAGGAGTACAGCTCCTTTCATGATGTCTTCTGCCCCAAGAGAGCTTCCCAGCTACCGCCGCATCGGCCATGGGACTGCGCGATCGACCTAGTTCCAGATGCCCAGTTGCCAAGAGGTAGGATCTACCCGCTCTCGCTTCCAGAGAATCAGGCAATGGAAGATTACATAAGGGAGGCTCTGAGTCAGGGGTACATACGTCACTCAAAATCACCAGCCGCCTCAAGCTTCTTCTTTGTGGCCAAGAAGGACGGAGGGCTGCGTCCATGCATCGACTACAGGGTCCTAAATAACGGTACAGTAAAATACCGATATCCCCTTCCTCTGGTACCAGCCGCTTTGGAACAGCTCCGAGAAGCTAAAGTCTTCACTAAATTGGACCTCCGCAGCGCGTATAATCTGATAAGAATACGTGAGGGGGACCAATGGAAGACAGCATTCGTGACCCCTACTGGCCACTATGAATATGAGGTCATGCCTTACGGTCTGGTCAACGCCCCCTCCGTATTCCAAAACTTCATTCATGAAGTCCTCCGGGAGTTTCTTCACCACTGTGTAATAGTGTACATAGATGACATCCTCATTTACTCCCGGAGTGAGGCCGAACATCGCCAACACGTTGCGGAGGTCCTACACACATTGAGAGAACATCACCTCTACCTCAAAGCGGAGAAATGCTCATTCCACCAGAAGTCGATTCATTTCCTGGGATACATCATTGACCAAACCGGTATACGTATGGATGGGAAGAAAATTGAGGCTGTTCTATCCTGGTCAGAACCCACTTCCATTAAGGAGCTCCAGAGGTTTCTTGGGTTTGCTAACTTTTATAGACGATTTATCAAGGACTACAGCAGGATTACATCACCTCTCACTAATCTCCTCAAGGGTAAACCCAAAGGACTGGAGTGGACCAAAGAAGCAGCCGCAGCCTTCCGCCTTCTTAAGAAGGAGTTCACAAGGGCCCCACTCCTGACTCATCCTGACCCAAATCTTCCTTTCGTGGTGGAAGTGGACGCATCCACCACCGGCGTCGGGGCAGTATTATCTCAACATCATGATACACCGCCCCGACTGCATCCCTGTGCCTATTTCTCTCGGAAGTTGAGCCCGGCGGAGCAGAATTACAGCATAGGAGACAGGGAGCTTCTAGCAATCAAGCTAGCCTTGGAGGAGTGGCGTCACTGGTTGGAGGGAGCCAAACATCCGTTCCAGGTGATCACAGATCACAAAAACCTCCAGTACATCAAAGAGGCCAAGAGACTATGTCCACGTCAAGCCAGATGGTCACTTTTCTTCTCACGTTTTGATTTCTCCATTTCCTATCGTCCAGGACCCAAGAATCTAAGAGCAGACGCTCTCTCTCGTTTACACGAGCATCACGATCATGAAGAACTCCCAACGAAGATTCTTCCCGAACACATCTCCATTTGTCCGATCACCTGGAACGCTCCTCCAGTCGTTGCCACTCCGGAAGCTCCTGCTCCGCCGGGATGCCCTCCTCATCGGCAGTTCATACCACCTGAACACCGGGTAGATCTGATCCACTCCTTACATACCTCGCTAGGCACTGGACATCCAGGGATCAACAATACTCTCTCGCTAGTATCCCAACGATTCTGGTGGCCAAACATGGCAAGGGATGTGAGGCAATATGTTCAGGGCTGTAAGGACTGTGCCCAATCCAAGAGCCCACGTCATCTACCCGCTGGAAAGCTCCATCCCTTGCCGATTCCGAACCGTCCCTGGTCACACCTAGGAGTGGACTTTATCACTGACCTCCCTTCGTCAGAAGGTAATACCTGTATTCTAGTCATAGTAGATAGATTCTCAAAGTTTGTCAAACTAATCCCTCTGAAAGGTCTTCCCACAGCCTTTGAAACTGCCGACAATATCTTTAATCAAGTCTTCAGGTCATTTGGTATTCCAGAAGATATTGTGTCGGACAGAGGTCCACAGTTCATCTCACGTCTATGGAAAGCCTTCTTCAAGCTCCTAGGTGTGGCCGTCAGCCTCTCTTCTGGATATCATCCCCAAACCAACGGGCAGACAGAGAGGAAGATTCAGGAGGTGGGACGGTTCCTGAGGACCTTCTGCAGTGGTCACCAGAACTCCTGGAGCCAGTATTTGGGCTGGGCAGAATATGCCCAAAATTCACTGCGGCAACCCTCCACCGGACTCACGCCATTCCAGTGCGTCCTGGGCTTCCAACCACCGCTCTTTCCCTGGGATGGCGAACCATCTGATGTCCCCGCAGTGGATCACTGGTTCCGGGAGAGCGAGAGAGTCTGGGACGAGGCTCATCAACATCTGCAGAGGGCAGTCCGTCGAAGCAAGGTAACCGCCGATAGGAGAAGGTCTGAAGAACCCAGATACACACCCGGACAAAAGGTGTGGCTATCCACCCGGGACATACGCATGCGACTGCCCTCTCGCAAGTTAAGTCCCCGATTTGTTGGTCCCTTCACCATCGTGGAACAGGTTAACCCCGTCACCTACAAACTACAATTACCCTCTCACTACCGTATTCACCCTACATTCCACGTATCACTCCTGAAACCCTATCACGATCCTGTTCTTCCCTCCACAGAGCCTGACCACGAAGAGGAACCCCCTCCTCCACTGCTCCTAGAAGAAGGAGCCGTCTACGCAGTGAAGGAGATCTTGCGTTCCCGACGTCGTGGTGGCCAGTTGGAGTACCTGGTGGACTGGGAAGGGTACGGCCCCGAAGAAAGGACATGGGTTCCCAGAGCTGATATTCTCGATCCTAGTCTCATGGTGGAGTTTCATGAGAGCCACCCTGAGTTCCCAGCGCCTAGAGGCAGAGGGAGACCACCACGGCGTCGGAGGTGTCGGCCCTCAGGAGCGGGCCCTGGGGAGGGGGGTACTGTCATGGATTGGTCAGGCTCTCACGACCCCCACTCACGAAGATCACCATCACCTGACTTCTAATGAGCACACAGCTGCATCACATTCACGAGCACCAGATAAAAGCACAGCACTCCAGTCGCTCATTGTCCGGGCTCGTCTCGACGAAAGCGGACAACTGAGCGACCACTCAGCGTAGTCATCCTCAGCTAAACAAACGATTTACTTACCTGTTCTCTTTGTATTCCTCCCTAGTCTTCCTGGTCCTCCCGTATCGTCCTGTCTTCCAGTCCTTCCAAGTCTGTGTCATCCTCTGTCAGCTGTATCTGGTGTGTGCTGTCCATCCTCGTGTATTCCTGTTACCCAGCCACGGAGGAGAAGACCCCAACATCATTCCTGATCCTCCTGGCTATCCTTCATGTGCTCCTTGTTGTCATTCAATAAACACCCTAACGTTTCCTTACCTCTGTCTCCTGTCCGCTTCATAACAGATACCAGATAAGACTTTCAATTAGGGCTGGGTGATATGGCAAAAATGCAATCTCTGTAATTGTTTCCGATATTGAACGATAATGATATATATTTCAATATAAGTTGTTAATGCTTCCAGATTTAAAAGAGTACCCCAACAATGACTGAAGCCAGAAAAACTAGAGGGTCCATTAAATGGCATAACATATTGGGCCGATCATTTTTCGGTGGCCGAAAATTCAGTACATTCACTTTTTGATTCCCATTGTTGTACATTTCTGCTGTGTGATTGGCTCTTAGATCAATATAGAGTAAAAAAAAGTCCTGAGCTTATCATTGTTATTGACAAATTTTATCGCGATTTGATCTAATATCGTTTACCGGCCCAGTCATACTTTTAATTTAGCTAACCTATAACCTCTCTTTAAAGTTTTCACAATATGAAAATTTTGACCAGTACTGATATCTAATAACTCTTTAAATTTAGATAACCAGTGGCATTAATAACGATATTTTAGGGATGTTCCAGTGTCTAAACTTTGGTCAGTATCAATAGTTTATAACTCTTTTAAAGGAGTTTTTTTTTTTTATCCTCTCCATTTACTCACACTAAAGGGATTAAAAACTTCTGTGCTATTTCTTCTGTTGAACACAAAACAAGATATTCTGATTAATGATGTAAAAAAGCAATTATTAACCTCCAAAAAACCTTTCAAGAGTTCACGCTTAGCTGATGATTGGTAATAAGCTTGTTTGGCATGGTGTCCCGTGAGAAAGCCCTGAGCTTATACGATCCTCGAGCCCTGGGCTCCCTCCTGTTAGCAGGGTGAGAGTTTGAGATCAGGGTAGGGCTAGTAAATTTGCTCACATATTACAAGTGAGAGATTTTTGAATAAAGAGTGCATTACTTGATTTTAAAATAATTGAAGGAAACACATACTATCTACTATCTATGATTATTTATTGAACATCAACATTAAAGAACTGAAATTTAAACACACACTGCTTAAAACCAACAGTCAGGTCTTTTCTTATTTCCATCTCAAGACATCTCTGGTGCAGCTTCCAGTCATTGCCAATGTAGTGCAAAGTAAGGCTCAAGAATGGGTTCATCGTCCTACTTGACCAGAAATCAGATGTGGCTGCAAAGCGGGCACAGAAGTATAAATTAGCCTCAGCCTTAAGAGCGGAGTCATGTGACTCCACACGCAGTAGGGAAAGTAATCTAAAAAAATCGACCTGAACAAATTAGATCAATTATAAGTTCTGAATGTTGATTTCGATTACTTTTCGATTAATCGCCCAGCCCTAGCTCTCAATGAACTCCCCTAACTTTTTTCTGAGTAATGACAGATATGGGATGGCTAAGGAGAGATATGTGGCTTGCTAAGAGCTTGACTATGATGCCAGTTTGGTATGCTCAATTTACTTAGGTTGTGTGTTTTATGGACTGTGGGAGGAAACCGGAGAACCTGGGTAAAACTCACGCGAGCATGGGGAGAATGAGCAAACTCCACACAGAAATGTCGATTGCTTTAGTAGGGACTTTAACCAGAGACATTCTTGCTGTGAGGCAACAATGCTAATCACTTGCCCGCCGTGTCACCCATCTAGAAAGGAAGACAACAATACTGAGATAAGAAACTCGAGTTATTTAGAGTGAGTTAGGAATCATCTGATTGGTGAATCAATAGTAGGCTAATGTGAGACCAGCCGTGCACAATCATAAGCATGTGATCCTCTCGAAATTAGTTTATAAACAAACTGCACTTTAATAAATGGCAGTTTTTTTGTGTATATTCCATTTTACTGAATATAGAAGAATGAAACTCACATACTTGGAACAAGTGTAGGGTGAGTAAATTATGACAGACTATTTATTTTTGCGTGCACCATCTTTTAAAATGGGATTATCAATAACCCCAAAAACACTTTGAATTGTTAACTGTTACTATATGATAACTCTTTTCGTTTGGATTACTGATATACAAAATCTTTATGATCTTATATACATTTAAATTAAGTGTAGGATAACTCTTACCACCAAAAACAAAAGGCAATCAAGTACTCTAGACAACCGATTTTACTTTAAAACATAATCCACACAAAACAAGGAACCAATTTTTCTGAATTATTTTATGAATAATTTTTTTATGCAGTGAAAAATTGCCACAGACAAAATTTTGTTTTTTCTTTTAGTGTAAATTTGAATGTGTGTCTGCTAACTGTGACGTTTTGTGTAAAACACTTCCCTTCATGGCCAGCATCAAGCATTCAAAGTGTACTGGAAATAATCCAGAATTTAACTGCTCTAATATATTAACATATTTTCTTATCAGTTCATTAAAGAGATTAATCCTTACTTTATTCGTCAAACTAAAAAAATTTATTTAAAGATGATTCATTGGAGTTACTACATTTTTAAAGGTACGTGGTTGTAAACAATTTATTTGGGCTGAACGAAACAAACAAATTAAGTAGAACATTACTAAATTTAATTAGTTTGTTTAAATTCAGCCCAGGCTGCACGGTGGCGCAGTGGGTAGCAGGTTCCCCTCACAACAAGAAGGTCGCTGGTTTGAGCCTCGGTTGGCATCATTTGACGTTTCTGTGTGGAGTTTGCATGTGTGTTCTCGTGGGTTTCCTCCAGGTGCTCCGGTTTCCTCCACAAGTCCGTGTTATAGATGAATTGGATAGGCTAAATTGTCTGTAGTGTATGTTTGTGAATGAGTGTGTATGGATGTTTCCGAGTGATGGGTTGCCGCTGGAAGGGCATCCGCTACGTAAAACATTTGCTGGATAAGTTGGCGGTTCATTCACTGTTCACTGTTCATTCACGGTTACCCAAGATTAATAAAGAGACTTAGCCGAAAAGAAAATTAATGAAATTCAGCCCATGTAAATTGTTTGCAACAATTTTGCAGAAACCATTTTTTTTCAGTGCATTTTGTTGTTAACCTGATTACAAAATCACAAAGACTATGTTCTAATGATAGGTAGTCTGAAGGACAACACTGTGGTCTTTTAAAATGCATAGCTCATTGTTACGGTGTTTTCATTGATTCTCTGCAAGAGCTCTAAGTTTGAAACATTTACAATTATTCCTTTAGCACACACTTTTATCCAGAGCGACTTATAAGTTAAAAAAATTAATAAACAATGCATCATAATCACAAATTACATTGAAGCAGAGCCCCAGACATCTCCTCAAGTTTTGACTTCACGAATCAATTTTAATTACTTGTAGAAACAATAAAAATTTCAATTAGATGTGTTTTCTCACTTTGTTCTGCCAATATTTGTAACTATTATTATGACTGGTCAGTTTTTTGCATCGTTGGCCAAGGAGGCAAAAGGCTAGTTTTATGTTCCGTTTAAACTGCTAAATTTATGTGGCAATAAATATAATTGACAAGCAATTTAATTCTGTGTCCTAAAGCAGTGTTTCTCAACTGCGTTCCTGGAGGACCACCAGCTCTGCACATTCTGTGTCTCTCTAACCAAACACACCTGATTCATTCATTACAACTCATTAGCACAGAGACTGAAAGAGTCTGTAATGGGTGACAAAAGAGACATCCAAAACATGCAGTGTTCCAGGAACATGGTTGAGAAACACTGTCCTAAAGCATTGTACACAATTAAGTAAATTGTTAGTAAAATGAAGTGTCACATAATATGTATCAAAGGTGGTTTGTTTTTGCATCCGGCTGGTCTCAAAACGATGATTGGCTTCAACATTTGTACCATTTGCATGTTGGTGCTAATTTTTATTTTATTTAATTGTTTTCAAATCTGCCTATCTGCCCTCCCATGTGTGTTTTGATCCACTCAAAAGGTTGAATGTTAGAACGCTTTACAATCAGCTGTATTTAAATATGGCATAAAGCACTTTAAAATGCAGTTAGCAGCCCCATCAAGGGCACTGAGAACATGGTGGCGGCGGCGGCATCAAGCCTCTGGTAAAATGCACACACAGGGGAGACCCTCTTTATGTGAGCAAAGGGCTTATGCATTTTGACAAACCACACTGTTTAAGATATAATAGCGGCATAATCACGGCCCCAGGCTGTCATTCTTCAGCATAATGGCCTGCTTATTCATCTGGGATGGCTTATGTCCCCACAACGGTTTTATTTCCCAAGATTACCTTGTTTGCTTGCTCTGGTTTTCTTGTTTTCTACTGTCCCACCTCTCCCTGATTTTAATATCAGCTTGTTTCTCAGCTACTTCCTGAAGTGACTTGACTTGTTTGTCTTGTGTAGGCAAAAATAAATAAAATAAAAAACTTTTAATCTAAAAAAAAATAAATAAATTATATTTTAATTAAATATAATCTTGAAAATTATTATTAGTCACAGTTAGAATAAGTTGAAAAAATGCAAAAAAAAAAAAAAAAAAAAAAAACAGTATATATTTATAAAGATGTCCAAGCAATGTTTTATTGAAGTTTTATTTTACAAGTTTTTAAATCTACAGTTGACATTGGGAAAAATGTGTATACTTCTGGAACACTCTCCACCAATATAGGCTACAAATTCACCACTTTGCGTGGTGATGCGAGTGACTGTATATTGATGTCCACAGTGACGATGAAAGAGCTACATAGACGACCAGACTGTATAGGTTAAATAATCTGGGGGAGACGCAGGCGGGCTGTGCGGCCCACCCAGTACAATCTTACAAACAGACAGCTACCAGAATCATCACAGGGTTAAATTCTTTTCAATCTAAAACATAGAACTTTTACATTTTTGCCTTACCAGTAAACATTTATAAAGACTTTGTATTTTACATATTAAAATACTTTACAAACACAATGAGAGCTCAGCACTGAGAGTTAACGGATGAGCAGAGAGGGGGAGGAAAAGCTGCCATACATGGAAGTGCTTTCCTGTTCTGACCACTATTCAGCATTTGTTCCTGTTGCAACATTTATATGCGAGTAAGCACTAGTTTTCATGAGAGTATTTTTCCTCTGAGTGCTAATATGGCAATTTCCAATGATATGCATGGTCTGTAATTGCATTCCTTCCTCCGCCTGAGGCTACATGTAATTAAAAGCTTTGCATATGTAGTCAATGAAATCATTTCCTCATTACCCAACCATCCTCAATTTACCGTGGTTTAATCCTGACCATTAAACAGGTTGGGTTTAATTAATCTTTTTAGTTGTGCAAGATTTACATTTACAAGGTAATTTCTGTGATGTGTAATTTGAGAAGCATAATAATTAATTTAAAAGAAAGTTCTTTTCAGATTCCGCTGTGTAGTGCATGCAACCCGCTGAGATCCTCTCCGGAAAAAGTGCTTATATCAAACATCTACACCTGTCCAAAACATATAAATAACACTAATCCTAATCCAGGGCCTGCTTGTCTTTTTAAGCAAAACTGACGACTTTAAGATCTTAAATGAGAGATTCATAATTAATAACAAACCCTCTAAACTGAATACAAGTCTTGATTTGCCTCTTCTGAAACAGTATAGTCAAGAGAAATTTACTCTTGAAAGTAAAGGTTCCAAGAGATACAATAACCGGTTGTGGTTTGGTGAACAGTTCTTTAGAGCCTAAAGGAAAGCTTCCATGGAGGTTCTTGATGGAATCATCAATGCTGATAAAGAACCTTTATTTTTAAGGTTTCATTTTTCGAGGATTGGCCCTAACTTCAGAAGTCCAGCTGGCATGTTAGTAGTGGTAGAGAGTTGTTCCCTTGCTCAGTAGTTTTCAGTCTCCTGCTCAGTTGGGCAGTGTGTCCAGGCCCAGTGATGCCGCATGCTGCTTGGCCCGCAAGCGTAGGTTCTCAATGCTGGTGGTCTTGCTGTTGTGGCTAGGAAGGCTTCCAGAGGCCTGCAGCAGGGGGCTGTTCCAAACTTGCTGCGCGTGGTGGGATAGAGACTGATAATAGGACTGGCATGGGAGGGAACCCAGGGGTGCTGGCATGTTGACGTTCATGCCTAGGTATGGTATAGATGATGGGGTCGCCATGTCGAAAGACGGATAGTGAACTAGGTTGTTGGTAGCAGCCATATGCTGGCGAAACTGCTCCTGCAGACGGAAGAGGCTGAGCGGAGACGAGGAGTACGAGTGACTCTGAGAGATCCCGCCGGTCACCCCGCTAGAGGAAGAGGAGATGGCTGGTGAACCAAGAGGAGAATCTAAGGAAAGAAAGATTGTTGTTGAGCTTTAGATCAGAATTATTAGAATTCTAGCTAATTATTTTCCCCCTCTTAAATATTTGTTTTGGTATTTTGGTATCCTAAAAAAGTTCCATAAGTTTTTCACATTGATCTCATAGACAAACTATTTTGGTATTCCAAAAGAAAATCTTCGTCAACAGTTCCCAACAATAGTTTTCATCGATGTGAAGAAAACTGTGATAATCCAAACATACTTTCCCCCCATTGTGCGGTACCTTTCATGCAACATTTGACTTTCATGGAAGCTTTTCATTTCACAAAAAAGTCTATATAGTGGAAGAATGTTCTGAAGTTTTTTTTACTGTGCATCTCTTTTAAGAGTGTGGAAAGTTTTCATGGATTTTAAAAGTAGTTTGTGGAACCTTAAACATCTATGACAATAAAGGATGTTCATTTTTAAGAGTATAGAGCAATGAAATTGAAAGACCAATAGCAAATACATACCTGGTTTGGGGCTAAGACGTTTGCAAAGAGGAGAAAGGTTTCCAGGTGCTGGTTCCTTCTCAACCTTCAGATCTTCTCTGTGCTGCTTTATCTCCTCCTCCTTGTCGGTTGCGTTGTCCTCTGTGGCTGATTCGCTGCCTGACTGCTCTGCAGATGTCACATTGAGCTCAACACTAAGTTCTGATCCAAGGGCATGAGGAGCCGCCTCTGCTTCCATGGAGGTAGAAGAGGAGGAGGACGAAGGTGGCTGGTTCTCAAGATTTAAGCTGGAGGGGGTGTCATCCTTATCGCTTGCTGCTAGGGCTCCATCTGTTGAGACATCTTTCTGCTTCTGAAGTTGCTCTTTTTGGAGGCTTCGCTGCTTCTTGCGAAACTTTGCCCGGCGGTTCTTGAACCATACCTGATGGCCAAAAGTCAATTTGTAGGAACATGATGAATGTGAAGTTGTGGACAACTTTAAAGATTTTAAAATTATATAGATTTATGTGGATAAATATTTTTAAGGTGCTTTGTTACCTGCACGCGTGCCTCGGGTAAGTTGGTGCACATTGCCAGCCGCTCCCGCATCACCACGTCTGGATAGTGAGTCTTCTGGAAAGTCTTCTCCAAAGCCTCCAGCTGCTGGGCTGTGAAAGCGGTGCGACTGCGGCGTTGTTTGCGATGCTGAGAGCCGTAGCGAGCCTCAAGTATGATATCTTGAAATGTACAGCCGTTGGAAGAGAAAAGACGCGGCATATTTAATTCATTGTACCTTAAAAATTAATTTGTTTTGTAAAGGTAGTGGGCGAGAACGCGCTTACCAGCCAGCCTCTCCGCCAGGGTGAGCGCGTGAACGGACGGCCGGTAATCAGGAGCGTGTTGCGCTTGTTGCGCAGCCTGTTGATGCAGGTTGTACATGGCGCTCAGCGAATTCATGGCGTGGAGAGAGTATCCGTTCACTCCGTAGTGCTGCATGATTCACAATTATCTGTACAAGAAAAAGTAATACATATGTTATGAGTGTAAGAATTAGATTTAGCTTTTAGGGGGATTTATTTTGGAAAAACATTTTATTTTCTAGGTGGCATTATCTCACAAGCCTGGGCCTGAAAGAAAGAGTTGAGGTCTTTGTAGGGAGTACGGTTTAAAACATTATTTAAGTAATGACAAAATGCTTTCAAAGTTTGATATAGCAGCATCTTGAACGCATTTTAAATGTAAGGTTTTTGAGGGAAATATGGCATTTGCACTCATAGATTTATTATACCCCTATGTTTGTGTAATTCATTTAAAGCAGCTAAATTTAATAGTTTATTGACTGACAAAATTCATGACAGACGTTTTGTTTAAATGCTCTAAATTCTGTGAATAATTACTGCATGTATATTGAATAGAAATACTTCTAAGATAATAAAATTACCTGAATTATTTTCTGCAAGGTGCAGTTTATTTGACCTTTGTTCACGCATTGTTTTTTAAAACAAGTATTTCTCTTTTTTTATTTTTTGGGGGAGGATATGCGCCTAGTGAGATACAATCAATCAAAAAGGTTGTCACTTTATAGCGAGAGTATAACGCTTTTGGAAATCCGCTTATAGGAGCGGAACTGTGTTCATTATTATCCAATTATTGTTTTGTCCAATCCATTAGTCATACATAGAAAATTAATTGGTGCAATTATCACGTTAAACTAATGAGCTCCGGTTTATGCTTACTACATTAAATATACAATTTCAGAACCAAATTACCGTAGCAAATCCTTGTCAAAAGTTGTCAATGAATCATTGATTGATTTTGGTGAGATCTAATGAAGCAATGAACGAATGTTTCGATAAAGATTTAAAGCTACCAGTTCTGTCATCGAAATTTTATTTTAACTGTGCTGTGTATTTTTTATTTAGTTTAATTTTAGCTGCAATATAAATTTCAATGTGTGTCCTTGAGGTTAGTGATGTTTCTCCAGTCGTTTTTCACAGCCGGTTTAAGATTTTCATAGATAAAATGAAAGGCTCCAGGACACGATTAGATATGTATTAGTATAGAGGTGGTTGACAGACACGAATATCTCCGAGGCCAAGGCACTGTGCATTATTAGGAGAGAAAGTATATAGCGCGTGTCCAGGGACTTTATAACAGCCTCCAGTTTTATTAAAGCTATTAAACTAAATTGTCTTTCCAACTTAAATTTCTTGTTTTTGCTGCGATTTAGTTCATACATGAACAAATTTTCTAAAGCATGCACAATTGATCTAATAATTATTACTTTCGTTATGGGTATGCTTTAATTGTTAAGCAGTTCTTTAAAAAATAATTTTAAAAGTTAAACCTCACGGCATTGGCAAGTGTAATGTTTTGATATGGTCAATAATAACTGGTTCTCTTTGAAACAAAACAAAAAAAAAATAAAAATAAATACCGCAATTGCTTTTTAGCTAAAGTAAATATATAAAATTATATGTGTGATTATTATTCAGTGACGTTTCTAACAGGTAAATTCAAATTAGTGAAAATTCAATTGCTTGATGAGTTGCCCATTTATTTTTGTACCTCTGTCATTAATAAAATGATTTTAATAACATAATAATAATAATTATGCAATTTTCTTGTATTTTAAAGCTATTTCGATTATTGCTATTAATATTATGAGTTATTATCATTTTATTATGATTATTATTCTTTCTTCATTCATATATATATATATATATAGGTGTGTCTGTGTGTATATATATATATATATATATATATATATATATATATATATATATATATATATATATATATATATATATATATATATATATATAGGTTTAAGAATAAATTGCAGTATAATTTAATGCTCTGTATTCTTTGAGATAATTTCTTGCTGGTTTTCTTGCAGTTTTGTAACAGGCCAGTACCGTATGCGCGTTCAGATATAAAACCTAGGGAAGAAAGTCTGTTTGCTGGATTTGTTAAAATGTTTGTATCTGTGCTGGCTTTATCTGTTTTAGGCCAGCGACCCTCCTCAGCGCGGAAGCTTCTGAATGACACCCGGAGTGCCCATTCCCAGACTATTAAGTCAGAGTAACGTCTGATGAATGTGATCAGAGGGCAAGAGGGAATAGTTTAATTCGCTTGGACAGAAGGTGCTTTGCTAAACATTTACTTTTCTCCCCCAAGTATTTGAATTGAATGGGGTCCGTTTCTCTCCCTCCCTTCTCACGCGGCCCCTTATCCCATCGCCCCAGGGCCACGTTTTGGCTGAGATGTATGGCTTCTCTGCGGGTAAAATATGCATGTTGATCCCCATTTGGGTCCTCGTCTAATGGAAGTGCAAATAGGTTTCGACTGTGGAGACCTCCATTTATCATCACCGCTGACACGGACGGACGTACAGTGAGTTTACATGTGTGTGTGCGCACTTTAAGAAATGCTCGCGTTTGCAGGCAACCGATATGAGCCGAAAGAGATGTGTGTTGGGCCTATGAAATTTGGTATTTTAGTTTGTCGTTCCACACGCATACATATTGATGGCATCTTATAAAGTTAACCTTACTGCAAACTAGAATATGCACGCACTTTTTGTAATACATTTTATAACAGATGAAAAAACTGGCCAGTGATCAATGCAATGGTGATTTAGTCTGGACGGATGATGATGGCACTATAAGGCCTAATGACCATGTATAATTTAACGTAGCCCACTCGTCCAAGCGGACTTTTTAAACGTCAAAATTTCGCCACAGGCCAACTGATATTTAGCACAAAGTGCAGCTTATTTTAATACTGTGTCTCGCTGCTATTGTAGTCTGTTCATCCGCCTGTTACTGCTGCGGGCAGTGTGACACTCCATGCTTCGATTATTAAAACCTCATTATGCAAATTGGCATGTACAGGGCAACTTTTTGATCCGACTAAATTAGGAAAAATGTTAACGTTAAAACCCCATTTGACCCGGGGGGGACTATTTATCGTGTGTCGCATGACAGAGGTTTTAAATTGTCACTCATATTTTTGTATCCTTCACTGTCAAAGGTCCCACGCGAGAAATGTTTATCCGTTTCCAATCTTGCCCTATATTCCCTTGAAATGTAGTCAAGCAGAGTTTAATATTCGTGTAGCATTTTGTCCAGATTTTAAATAAAGCGCAATTATGAAATTGCGTTAAAAATCTTAGGCCAAGTCAGACCGCTGTTTGGCTACTGTTTAAAACTAGTGAGTTTTTTCCCGTCTGTTTCATACATATATTTAAGATATGATTTTATTTATTTATTCTATTGTACATCTGGAGTATCACTCTTAATAAATAAAGGGCTCATGGGGTGTTTTCGCAGCGATGCAACAAATTAACCGTTTGGGAACCTTTTGGAGTCAATAAATTGTTCTTAGTTTGAAGGACATTTTAATAATTCAGTAAACATTTATCCTGCATAAATAACTTATGTGGAATGGTTCCGCATTCATACGTCAATGGCAATAAAGAGTCTTCTTTTTATAAGTGAACTGCGCATCTCTGAAATAAGATTTAATTTGTCGCTATTTAAAATTAGAATAAGCCGAAGTGTTAAAAAGTCAACGAACTGCAGGAAACATAATTAAATTTAGCTGTATTTGAGAAAACATATAACTAGGTTTGAATTCAACTGTTGTTTTATTAGGTAAATGCTAACTTTTTGCGTGATAGCAACTGCGTAAACAAATAATTTCTTACCTCAGTCTTGTCGTTTATCCAGTGTCTCTCTTGATATTTTTTTGCTTCTAGCTCGGAGTATTTCCCAGATGTCCTTATCTCGTTTCTCAAAGTCTAAGAGCCCATTCAAATGTATCCGCTAAGTATCAAGCGCCTCCAAGTCGTCCCCTGCGCGCTCTTCTCAGAACATTGCGTCCATCTATTGACACGCGCTTTGAGGAGGGATTTTAAAGAGCTCCGCGTAACATCGGCAAGGCTTGCTACTGGTCCTTAAAGCTGTCAATCAAAGCTCGAAGGTATTTTTCTAGCCGCATGTAGACCCAGAGCCAATTGACCCTTTACTTAGTAAATCACGCACTTGAAAGCACCAATGTCCACTTACAAACACTTTTGCTTATAAACAACATATATCCATATGTCAAGTGTAAACAGAAAATATTGACATCGTGGGATTAAGAGTTTTAAACGGGAACACCCGTTTATATAGAATGTCAAAAGAGTTTGATTATTGACAAAAATGCATTAAAACGTTTTTTTTTTTTTATACATCTAGCAATTTAGTATGCCTAAAAGAGAAAATAAATTTTTTTTTGCACATTTGTTTTATAATTCACACATGGATTTTAATGTTTTTGAATTATTTGATACATGAACCACATAATTTTTTTTTATTCTTAAAAATAACAACATATCGCCTTAAATACATTTAACTCAGCGTTGGCCAAGTGAAATATATTTGCTTTCTCATATTATTCTCACGCATTGACTTCTTTTGGTACTTCTGGAGCAGAATATTTCTATAGAGGTCACGGTCCCGAGACTTTTTTTTAGACAAACGAATATCTCATGCATTGGTTTTGTTTGCTTTTCGGCTTTGTCATGCCACTGCAGGAGAGACTGAAGGGACTTTAGAGATCTCTAATAGATGCCAGGCTACTGCCTTCACAATCTCTCCCGGCCTTGAAGGATTTGGGCGAGGATAAGGGGAGACAAGACGCTATTTCAGCCTCCAAAAAACCTCTGTCTTGAAATGACTGCCGGTAAGAGGATTAAAACAATAATGCCCTTCTCTTCTTGAAGGGTTTTTAGAAAAGATTTCTTCTCCCGGAGCAAAACCGTTTAGGTTGGAATTAAGGGCAGCGCAAAGTAGCCTTTTAATGTAAAGCTTGCATAATTTGTTAAAGATGCTCGCAGAAAGCGGGCCAGGGTGAAAATCCCTAACTGAATTTTATCTCTGACCATAGTTATAATCTAGAGGAATTTGAATGTGAGTGAACGAGAGGAAATTGAATGAAACTGATGAGTTTTGCCTTTTTTACAGGAATTTGTATTAAAATTATATCGATTAAAGTTATATGGGTGTTTATTTTCGACTGTAAATGAAGTAGAGATTTAAGCTAAAAAATATTTCTGTTTAATTAAATGTTTATTATAGACGGCAAGAAATCACGTGATGTTAAATGTGTATTAATAACATTCACTTGAGATGTAATTGATCTGTTAATGTAGAATAATTTCGATATTTTGCGTGCTTTTTAGGTTGTAGCCTAATTTCCTAATTTTTTAAGAGCGCAAGAAAAAATCGCAAGAATAAAATATTAGTCACAGATTGATATTTATGTGTTAAAAGCGAATGTAATCACTTTTAAATATTTTTGCCAAAAAGCTTATAGAGTTTGCTTATTCGACTTTATATTTCGAATGAATTATATTTTTGCTTTAATCAAAACGATCTACACTGAATAATGATTACAGTTCTACTAACAAAATATTTTAGTACTATTACTATGCTATTGATTGTTTTTTTTTTTTTTACTTTACCTTTTCTGTAACAAAACTGTCCTTTTCCATCCTTTCTCCCCACTTGGTTTTTTATGGTCTGAGGAAGAAAGAGGATTAACTTGTGAACCGATGGAAATAAGAACTTTAACGGGAGGTAAATCTGGGCAATGTCTCTTTGTGAGGAGCGTTTCTAAAGCAATTAAAGTGAGAAAGAATTCCTCTCAGCGCCTCTTCCTTAAATCTGCTTAAACGAGGACTACTGTCCAGCACATCTGAGGGCTTTAAATGCCTCCTATTTAAGGTGCTACTGAGAGAAACCCACCTTTAGAGCTGCATGAGAAACCCTCAGTCCAGTTTTGCTCAAATTAATTGATTTTTTGGTCTTTCGATATAGTTTCGCAAAATGTAAAAGTTATTAGGCTATCAAACAATTTCAATAAATTTACGAACGACATTTTAATGTCACCGCGTCAATATTCGCGTGTACTGTATAAATAAATCGATGTGAGCTCAAAAACTTCTCTCAAAAATTATCACGTGAATCCGATTTCTATTCACAAAACGATGGATGATATTATAAAAACGAGTCAATCACATCGCTAGTCTTTATTTACACTTTAGAAATGCGCACTCTCCAGTAGTTTTAGCAGGAAATAATCAAATAAAGGAATTTGATGTCACAGCGCGAGATGGTTGTTATTAGCTAATTAATAGACCTAATGATGTTTCTGCAACTTCATGAATACATTACGTTTGCAATCCACAAAGCTGTAGCCTCTCAGGCTCAATCCAAGGGTATTTCAGCATCTGTTCTTCCCAGAGCAATTAATCATTTTGATGTATGGTTTAAAATCGACTGCTTCCAGGAGACCTTTTTGACAAGAATAACAAAGCAATTTGCCAGGAGCCATCTCTTAGACACGTTATTAGCAGCACCTTCATCTTAAAACCGTTTTTTCTTCCTTTTGCTAAATTAGATACCTGTATTAAAGGGGCAGTGCTACTTTTTAATTTATTTTGATTTCTCCTCACAGCTCCACTGATACCTCTGGAAATCGCATCATTCGTGACAAGATCCCAGGATCTTCTTAACAAATCCCCATGCTAAAAGTTTTTGACCTGTCAGTTCTGTCAGAAGCTGTGCCCCTCTATTCTCTTCGTTCTTCATCTCTTTACTGTCTTCAGCCTCTCTTCCCCCTTGCAATTCTCCAATCTCTCTGTCTCTCTCTCTCACTCTCTCTCTCTCTCTCTCTCTCTCTCTCTCTCTCTCTCTCTCTCTCTCTCACTCCGTCTTACTCACTTTGGCCCGGATCCTCAGCACAAGGGGCCCCATTGTATAGTCCTAATCCAGAAGCAACACAGCTTTAGCGACATGGAGGGATAAAAGGCCCATCAAGCCCACAACTTTATGGGGGCAAATCTCTACCTAATCCCTCGCTTTATCTAAACAAAAGCCCCTCTCTCCTAATCCACCTTCACTGCAAAAATAAAAAGAAAAGGAAAAAACAAGAGGCGCTAAAAAAATCTCAGGCTCGAGTTGAACCGTGAGTTAAGAACCAGGAGTCATTTTACTAAAGAAACTAACCGCTTCTGACAGCCTTCTGATTCTGACATAAGTAAAAATGAAGCCCATGGACACAGTTGAAAGATGTAGTTGGATGAATAACTAAAAGTAGAGAAGTACCTATACATGGACAGTGTTCAAGAAGCTGCAGATCACATTTATTTTAATTTAAGTCAATTAATCAAAAGTTTAACTCTAAAGTTCTTTTAAAAAACGTCATCAGAGTGGAGTTCAAATGTCAGTGTAACAGCCTCATAGTTAATCCAAAACTGAAAATTCTGACATAATTTTCTCCTTCACTTGTCACAAACCTGTTTCTTTCTGAGTTTCTTTCTTTTATTGGGCACAAAAAGATATTTTGAAAATGCTGAAAACCTGTATACATTAAGTTTGATGTATTTGTCTTTCCTTTATATGGAAGTCTATGGTTATAGTTTAAATTTTTCGAAATAACATTTCAATAGAAAAAATGAAACTCATAAGGGTTTAGAAACACGTGAAGGTAAGTAAATAATGAATACATTTTTATTTCATCTCTTTAATGATCAACACCCTTTGAAAATCAAAAAAACATACAATAAAAACAAAATTACAGTTTTTCTCAATTGCTTTGGCACATTTTTCAAAACAGTATTAACATCCCAGTGAGTGCAAATTACAAAACTAAAGTCTTTATTGCATGTCTGCAAAATGTAATTACTCCCCCAAAACATTTCATTCATGCTTCAACACCTAGTTTTCGTGTCAGTAATTTGGTCAATGCTATCAAAACATTGTGTTTGTAATCGTGTGAGCCACACTGCTTAAATTGATTAGTTGTTTTTTCACCATGACAGTCAACCATGGAAATTAAGGTTTAAAAAAATCTTATATTTGTTGAGAAGAGGGAATAGTACATAGAAAAAATATCACATTTGTATTTATACAGTACATTTATTTTGGAACTAATGTGCATGTTTGTCCAATTACTTTATTGTGTATTTCATATTTCTTACGTTACCTCAAATGCTCAAAATATACTACAAAACAGCATCCGTGAAAAAATGTATTCTTGGTGGACATCCTGTCGCTCTTGTTGGCCTTGTCAAAGATTACACTTCTTCCAATTGCTTTATAAATATGCTACCAAACGTCATTGATAAATAGATAACGCAAATTGTAGAAGACATTACAAACAATGTCATTCTCAGATATTTATGGTGTAAATATGCGTATATAAATGTTTGATAATTGAGTAAATTGTTTTGAGTGTGATGGCTTAAACCATGAATAATGATTGAAGTTGTGAAGAGTTTGACAGTTTAAATGAGAATCGACTCATCAGTTTTTATTAACAAGCCATATGCAATTAGTTTTTGTCCAAACTACAGACTGTTTGCTCATGCGCCAAAGCATTGGCAATTTGCTTAAATCAATAAGAAATGCTACTCTGAAGTGAACAATGATCTAATTGTTCAGAAATCTGAACTTATTGTTTTGAAAAATAAAAATTTTAATCAAGAATTGAACCAAAGCGATTGAGAAAAACTGTAATATGAGGCATTATGAAGCAAAAATACAAGAAACATAAATTATTAATCAACACTAATGTCAAACAGTCATGAACATGTTCATGGGAGGAAGCTTCCTGCCACATAATGACATGTACACAGCGACAAACCCAAAAGATGACTTTTTTATTGTTTAAAAAGGAAAGGTAGAAAAAAATTGTGTTGTTTTGCTTATCAAAATGGTAGTCAAGCTTATCCTGAATGTTACAACCTTTTATATAAAACAATGTGTTTCTGTAAATTCCACAGGAAGCTCATGCTTCAGACTGTTGAGAACGCCCTAAAACAATTTACTGAGGCTGTGAATTTAAGGAACTAATGTTTTAAATATTCAGTTTCTTGCCCTGACCGAGCATTTTACTTAAAAAGCCATACATAATAATTTAGTTTTGCCTGCATACAATGTTCAGCATATATAAGTACATCCCTCACAAATCTATTTTTTTAATAGAAAGTTATACAATACTATCTATAAATAATAAATAAAACTATAAACAAATCTGGAGCTTATCTAACAAAATAACTTTCAATAATGGTCCAAAAATGAGTACATCCATATTTATTTGTTACAGAAAAATATTACATTTAAAAAAGAGGAAAAATCAACAGAAGCAAAAAAAAAGAAAAATTTTGTTGAAATTTTGTAGGTTCTCATTTTTTTTTTTTGCAATTTTTTTTGCAATTGAATTTAATTGTATTATCTAAAATATTATTTTAACAAATCGTGAACTTAGAATTAGAAGGTTTTATTTGACATTTTTGTCAAAATTGAGGTTTTGACATTCGTATTAAATGACAATTTATTTACATTATGGGATGTTTTTTTTTTATAAGACTTTTTATTTAAAAAAACAAATGTTACACACGTACTGTTTGCTATATGGAATGCAAAAACTTTGACGCTAAAAAATTTCAAAATCTTTCAGAACGCAGATAGAACCTTATAATTCCAAGGTGATGAAATATATCTGTTTAATAAACTGTTTTGTAAGTGCACCAAAATACATTGCCTATATTCACTGAGAAATGGATAAAAATGTAAATTTTCAAAATGGAGTGTACTCAATTATGCTGAGCACTGTATATGCTATTTTTTTTTTTTCTTAAAAGTGTTGGTATGCGTTGACTTGCATTTAAATCAGCAACTCTCTCAGCTAAAAATATTCTTTAAAACTCTACTAAAGGAAAAAAAGTCATCTACAAGTTGGATAGCCTGGGGCTGAATAAATTAGCAGCAAATGTTCATTTTGGGAGAACTATCCCTTTAACCATTTATTATTTTTCCTGATTAAATTATTATTTAATATTTCTATGAATCCTAACTTGATTTAATTGAATACTTTCCATGCTAACCGTAGTGTTGGTAAGCCTTTCATAATTAATAAGGTGCTTTCATTATTTCAATAGACCAGACTCAGATGAGCTCATTATCCCCAGTATGTGTGCTGTTGGCTATAATTGGGTAATTAAGAGGATAAAGTGGCTGCTCTTCCTCTTTAGTGCTTTGATGACTATTGAGTGAAAGAAGCAGCTTCTAATAAAACACAATGAACAGCAAACCTGCATGAATTATTGGCAGCTCGTTTATTATGTCTACCTTCAGGAATATTTATATAGCTGTAGAGAACCTGTAGAGTTTTTTTTCTTCTTCCGCCCGCTTCATGATGGCTTTTGAAAGCAGATTTTTTTGCCTGAGAGCATTATCCTAATAGTTAAAGCTAATTGGCAGAGGCATGAGCATTTTAAAGCACCCAGTCAGTTTGATTATATTGATGACCTGACATCCTGATATTTCAGCGGCAGACAGCTGTGCTGCGGGTTTGGTGGCATTCACAGATCACCTCAGATATGTACGATTAGTTGATCGGCCCTTGCTGCTAAAAGGGATTTGCGCACACTCTTAATACAAGCAAAGTCCTCTTTTCAGATAAAAAGATGGGTTCAAAAGTTGCAAATCTGTCCTCGATAACAATACGCTTCCCATTAACTCCTTGCCCCTGAGTATGGATTGCTCTCCATTTCACCATTACAACATCTGTCTTTACTTTCACAAATCCCTCTGTATCAGCTCTGGGCTTTGTACTATCAGTCAGTAATCTGGCTCTCAGCACTCTATGCGTATTGAGGCACTTTGGCGAAGAGGTTTAAAACATGACCCAGGATTCGAAATAAGCGGACTCCCTGCTTCTAACTGAAGTTTTCATCATCCTCTCAATGAGTAGCTTTAAGAGGATACCTGAGAAGAACCATTGGCACCTCGCTCATAAGCACCCACATTGGATCCGTCCTTGACGGTCTTATCCTTTAAGAAATGAAATAGTCTCATAAGGTGCTTCATGAGCGTATGTTTTGCTGTTTTAGATGATGAGAAGCGGTGGAGTCGGCAGGGGGGCCGATGACTATCTCAGGTGCCTGCCATCCACACGACCGGCTTTAAGGCACCTCCGGCCGAGTGAGTAGACAGTGACTATGAGGTGTATTCATCATCAATGCGCATTGATCTGTTTGATGAGCTCTTCACAGGGGTTCCCATTTAGACCTTATAGCAGCATCTCCCCTTGGCACCCACACCTTAACGGAGCTAATACTCTTTTAATAGCGTAAACAGACAGAACAATTGACTCATTAGAGAGTCAACTAGGCAAATCTGCCACAATCTATTGAAAACGCTGGAGAGGGTGGCTCCCGCATTAGCAACACCTGGAAAGCCCAGATTTGAGTGCTCTGGTAACAGTAATACTTCCTCTTTTCCATTCACTCCCAATGCGTAGTCTGAACCACCTCCATACAGGATTACCTGGCCTTACTGTAAAATGTTTTTTTTTTTTGCAGTATGGCTGCCTGATGCTTAGCCTCCCACAATAAGTATAAATCCTCTTCTTCTGTGGGTATTACGGGAATGAGCATAAGGGATTGTGTTATTGTTGACCCGTAATCTGGTTTTAACTCCTTGTTTTACAAATGGCCCTTTTAAAAAGCTTTTCCACCGCTCTTGGCATTGTTAAAGCTCTTGGTCTGCATTTCCTTTACATCTCGCTTCAGAGCATTATTTGACTTGTACTATAAATGTCTGCCGCTTTACACCAGCATTCCAGCTTTCTGCTCTATTGCACAGAAAAGTGAAAGCTGGTGGCGTTTTCTGAATGAATTACACAAATATCACAAAGATATATTTTGAAGGATGTTTCAGTCGTACATGTCTTCACAATGAAAGTCTAATAAGTTGTTTCACAGGGAGTTTCACATTTTTTAAAATATCTTCTTTAATAGGAGAAGTGTCATACAGTCATACAGCACTCATTTTTGTGATTGTTTTAGAACTTCCGACTCAGTTGCCTGTGGGAAAAATGACTAGGAAAAATAAACGACAGAAAACGGTCAAACTACTTACTCTGCAAACAAGTGTTTGCACAACTATACAGACAAAGCAGAATCATATAATAAGAAAATGTCAGTTTGAACACATCAAGCAGCATAAAGTGCTGTTTTTAAGCATCTAAAAATGAATGTAAGTGAATGAGACCGGAAGTCTCGAGCCAAAAAGATTCAAATAGCTGCTCCTGGTCGTATGTGAAGAATAAGGTGAATATACCTAATTTAGTTTTCATTAAAATGGACCAAAGTGTTGTGTTTATTGTAAACATGCAAAACAGGTTTATCGCTGCCGTAGAATAACTATTTTGAGTTTAACTAAGGAAACTTTCAGTGAGAGTTCCTAAAATAATATTTTTTTTCTCAGCATAAAGAATGTTTTAATTGCATTCGCAACCCTTTTTCACTATAGATATTTTGGTATCACTTTATTTTGACGCTCCCTTTAAAGGGCACCTATTTTACTGCTTTTTCAAGATTTAAGATAAGTCTTTTGTGTCTCCAGAATGTGTCTATAAAGTTTCAGCGCAAAACATCCATCAGCTTATTTATTATACCTTTCAGAACATCAGATTTTTTCTGCTCTGAACACAATGTAGCTGTTTTTGTTGCATGTGCCTTTAATGCTAGTTCTCCCTGCCAACATTTGCATGTGCCAGTCAGTGTGTCTCTGTCTCCATTTTCGTCAGATAAACAGCACAGTGACAGACATAAAGGAAGCAGATCTCCCGTAACGTTTGTGAGAAATACAGTAAGAACTTTCCCAATGATTATTTGTTGTGGAGTTTATTCAAGCCTTTCTGCGATGAGTCAAACAATGTTTTTACAAAGTTCACACATACACACACAGCAGACACACACACAGCGTGTGCATTTAACTTTGCACTGTTTTTGCATGGCAAATGTGACAGGATACAGGTTAATATGCACTGCTGTATGGATATCCGTTATGTTAATCTACAAAATAAACCTGATTTAACATCCACAAACAGGGATTGAAGTGTCTTCTTTGATAACTGTACTGACATGCGGCTGTGGTGATAAAGACGGTAAAATCGCTGTAATTCATTATCAACATGCACTGTTTTAAAGACATTTTAAACTTGTAAGACTCATTCTTGATCACATTTGATGATGATTGATGATCACAGAGAGCTGAACAGATCTTTTAATCCCAGTTGCTTTGCGCACGTCCTGTTTTGTTGATATGATTTGTTAATACAGAGACATGTTAATACCTGGTTGTCAATCAATTTGGAGGGCGGGGAAACCACAATGCCATGTCACGTTGCGGTGAGCCTCAAAATGAGGGGGATTTGGATCCTATTTTAGCATCAGGAAATAAAAAAAAAGAGACTTAATGTCTTTATAACACTCTATTATGACTGTGGAAACACTATACCTACACACAGTTCTGTCCAAACAGCCTACAAAAGATTTTCATCATAGGTGCCCTTTAACAAATTTTTTTAATTTTAAGTGACATGCCATCTAAGTCTAATTAAAGTATAAGTAGTCTGTAAGTTGACATGGACTTGTATAGTCCGGAGAATATCTGTTGGTTGTTGACGATAAAGTCTGTTTATGAAACTTCTGACGCAATAAAAAACTTTATTTTTAAGAGTGTGTTGTTGTTTTCTTTGTCGAACACTTAAAAAGTCCTCAATAGCTATGAGCATCACATAATGTTGAAGAACATATTGCCATGCACTGAGCATTTTAAAACCACATCTTCATAAGAACTCCCCTTATTGGTATTGACATGCGGACTCTACAGCTATTGAGCACAGCGAGAGATCACATATCATTAGCTAATTTGATAGTGAGATTGCATTTTCTTTTTTTCCCCTCAATGAACCAAGCGTCCTTTGAGACCCATTGACTCTGGCCAAAGCTATTTAGCAGTAATCAAGATGTCTGAATAGAGGTTCAATGACTCTTTCCACAAAAAAAAAACCTTCATCTCTTTCTTATTAAGCTAATTGGCAGAGACGATTGGAAAAGATCATATTGGGCTGAAAGACTCCACATTAGAGGGTTTAAATAGCCTAAAGAGGAATGATCAATGCTCATATAAGGGAATTAAAGCATTTATTTTTAGGCTAATTGTTGATTTCACCGCTGACCTTGCCTAATTTGCTGTTTGTTGTAATCTAGAAACTCTCACAGACTCGCTCTTTCAGTGTGGAACAGATGTGAAGTGGCACATGCTACTGTCACTGTAACCAATAGTCAATGAACGTTAGTGATCAGTCATCAGGGAACTGGCACAGCTGTGCCCTCATCCCTATCCACACCGACACACTCGGCACTGATCCAGAGCCTGATTGGTGGAAATCACCAACCTCCCTGTGGCCCGCTTCTTATTTCTCCACCCCGTGATGGTGAACAGAGTCTTGCTGGGCCCAACTGCCCATGTAAAGAGGTGGGCTGGTCCGTCCCAGTGGGGTGGGAATGAAGTGACAGTCCCCCTCAGTTGCTGGGAGCTTGTCAGGGCCTTGTTAGCTCCTCCACCTCCCCCTCGCCTCCTGCTCCTCTTTCCTGGTAATCCTCCAACACTCTTCCCCAGCAGGGAGGAGACGTAAGGACAGAGGGAGGGCCAGAATTAATGGACATGTTTGTTTACCTATTTGTCCTTGACATGATCAATTGATCAGGAGGCTAATTCACTGCCTCCGTGGGATCATTAAATTTCCATTTAAATTGCAAATGGATTTCTCCCCAACCTCCCCAGACCACCACCTCTATTTATGTACTCGCATACACACTCCTGTACGTTTCTTCCTGTTACTGCCTTGGTCGCTGTTAAATGGACAGGTCTACACTCTTAAAAGTAAATGTTCCAAAAGATTACACAGAAGAACTATTTAGGGTTCTTGCCTCCTAAACTTTGTTTTTTATTAACATTTGCTCAAGAATACAGGTGTGAAGCCAGGAGTTGGAAATAATGCCAAACAACATCAGTAGTATGTACAATCAAAAGAGAGAAAAAATTATAATAAATGAATAAATAAATGAAATAATACATGAATTGCAAAGTAAACTAAACCAAGGTTAATAAAATAATAATAAAAAGCCAAGGAATTCGCAAAAAAAGAACATGCATTCAATGTTTTCATTGCCCTTTTGTTTGAAGAGGTAGAGAGAGACTTAATATAATTCTTGATGTCTATTTGAAAATGAGAAAAATGAGGGTTCTGGAGAACCTTTTTCTGCGAACCAAGAAGTGCCAGTTTTTTATAGTGCCCTCATATTTCAGCAAGAATTCAGCATTCATTTTGTTTGAAAAAGAGGTGTCTTGCTATCTGTAAACACTATAGCTCTGTTTTCTTTTTTAAACTGAGTCCACATTCAAGCCAAGCACCTTTCTGTTAGTGATACTAGTTGCTTTTTCACTATTGTGCTGAACCATTCTAAGACAGTCAGGTACAGTTCCAGTTGTGTTTCTATGTGAGAATGCAATAGTATGATTACAAACTGTTCTCGGCCTGCAATTCTGGGCACAGTTTGAACTGTGCTAGACTGATAAATGACATGAGTGAAATCTGCATATAGACAAAAGACTATAGAATACACAAGACATATCACTCGTATAGTTTTGAATGGGGAAACGTGTAATGGTCAACATGGCAAATGAAGCTCCACCTACTAGTACAAACCAATCATCGATTGCTATATATTTTTCCGATTGGATCAGACGTGTCCTTTTACGAAAGTTTGGTAGTCAACAAACGTAACTGGAATCTCAGTGAAAACTTGCTTCACCGACATAAGAAATATATCCACATAATGTTTGAAACCTGTGCTTTTAAATGATCCCAACTAAACTTGAAAACAAACGTGTTTTGGTTTTGTAATCGACATGAAACGAACGTGAGGTACAGTCAATTCTGTCAAAGCACATCACATGACAGCAATTAATCAAACGGCCACAAACCTGTGAATGAAGAGTCACTGTTATTTCTGGAGGAGGTTCGCCATCAAGACCAAGTTGTGGATTACTTCAGAAGAGCATTATCCAAAGGATGATAATGTGTGGAAAGGCTATAAATGAGGTTGGTGTCGTGATCTCCTTCCTTTTGAGTGCACATGCGCATTAGCTTGGGCAACCTGAAATTATGCTGATTTTATTTGATTCGAACCTTTAGAAATGAAACTTATGAGAAGGTTGTTGTTTAATTCTATTGGTGATTCCAAATATGTAATGTAATCGTGAGCTTAGGAAACTCCGGTTACTCACTAAAGCTAAGCAGCGCTGAGCCTGGTCAGTGGATGGTAGACCACATGGGAAAACTAGTTTGTTGTTGGAAGTGGTGTTAGTGAGGCAAACAGGGGTCATTCAATCTGTTGTCTGTGTGAGTTCTAATGACCCAGTATAGTGAAGGGGACACTATACTGTCAGTGAGCAACATCTTTCAGGTGAGACGTTAAACCGAGGTCCTGACTCTCTGTGGTTATTAAAAATCCCTTGGCACTTCTCGTAAAAGAGTAGGTGTGTAACCCCAGTGTCCTGGCCAAGTTCCCTCCATTGGCTCTTACCCATCATGGCCTCCCAATCATCCCCATCCACCGAATTGGCTTTATCACTGTCTCTCCACTCCACCTAGCTGGTGTGTAATAAGCGCATTGGCGCCGTTGTCCTCTGGCTGCCATCGCATCATGCAAGTGGATGCTGCACACTGGTGGTGGGGTGGGGAGACCCCCCTCATGATTGTGAAGTGCTTTGGGTGTATGGCGATGAATGCGATATATATATATATATATATATATATATATATATATATATATATATATATATATATATATATATATATATATATATATATATATATATATACATTACTTACTTACTAAATGTAATAAGTAAAACTAAAATATTTGTTGTCGCTCTTTGTCATTTAATTTTTATACAGTGTATATTTTAGTGTACATCCTGAAACTGATTACACTGCTTACATAAATATGTAAACATGTGCTGTACACTCTTGATTAAATTATGTAATAAAGTGGCACATTCTTTTTTTCCAGATTATCTTTAATGTTAGCTATTTTTAGACTAACAATAAAGGTGACCTCTTACATTTGAAAATGTCTTAAGAAAATAACTCCTTTATTTTTAAGCATACATCTTGCAAAATGGGGTCAGATTGATTGGATTGTCCAATTTGCCTTCACTTCTTTTGAAAGGATTGTTGATGAAGAACATCTCCATAATGCATTGTGATACTGTATTTGAGTAAATTGATGTGCCTGTGTTGGCGTAATGTATTATCATCTCTTTTTCTTGATTTAACAAAACATCCCTCAGGAAGAGGGGCAGTGAATAGATCTGTTCAACCCATTTGAAAACATCAGTGGTGATAATTACCCGTATCATGAAGATGTCAGTCATTTAACCGGCAGTTAATTTGCTTTTCATGGCAACCCCCTGCCCCCCACACACACACATACACTCACACACACACATATGCATGCTCTCAGTCATCTATTGCGCACAGAGAGGAAAATGTGTTAATTCCTCTATGGAAAAGCCCTGCGATTAAACAGCACTACAGAGATTACAAATGAATGATTACAGTTTTAGATTTGAGTGCTGAAGAGCCCCCTCTTTTCCTGTGGGGATATAAACGGAATTAAGTCAGTCTCTAATTTGAGCAGAATAAATGCAAAATTTGAGATCTCTCCATGTGTGTGTGTGTGTTGGCAAAATCAAATTATGTATATTATATGTTGACTACATTTAGGAGTGTTTCTAAATACATTATTTCTGTTTAGCATCCAAGGTGTATAGTACTTGATTTATTACTGTTCCCTTTATTCATCAGGGGTCACCACAGCGGAATGAACCGCCAACTTATCCAGCATATATTTTACACAGCGGATGCCCTTCCAGCTGCAACCCAGCATTGGGAAACACCCATACACACTCATTCACACTCATTCACTACGGTCAATTTAGTTTATGTAATTCACCTATAGCGCATGTCTTTGGACTGTGGAGGAAACCAGAGCACCCAGAGGAAACCCACGTGAACACAGGGAGAACATGCAAACTCCACACAGAAATGCCAACTGACCCAGCCAAAACTCGAACCAGCAACCTTGGTGTGAGGCGAACATGCTACCCACTGCGCCACCGCGTCGTACATACATATATTCATTCATTTTCTTTTCGTCTTAGTCCCTTTATTAATCTGGGGTCGCCACAGCGGAATGAACCGCCAACTTATCCAGCACATGTTTTACGCAGCGGATGCCCTTCCAGCTGCAACCCATCTCTGGGAAACATCCATACACACTCATTCACACTCATACACTGCGGATGATTTAGCCTACCCAATTCACCCTAACCGCATGTCTTTGGACTGTGGGGGAAACCGGAGCACCTGAAGGAAACCCACGCGTACGCGAAGAGAACATGCAAACTCCACTGAGAAACGCCAACTGACCCAGCCGAGGCCCGAACCAGCGACCTTCTTGCTGTGAGGTGGCAGCACTACCTACTGCGCCACCGCATCGCCCGATTATGTATTGTTATTGTCAATTATCCTGCACTATTTTTTCTTCTTTTTATTGACATTGTACTGTTTTGTTTAATATCTTATAAATATCTTATAAATGTTAAGTTAAACGAAATATTACAAAACAAAATTTATTCTTGCTGCCTTATTCTTGCTCAAACGAACTTTTCTGGTTATCTCAACTTACATCAATCAAACTAACCAGAATAATAAGTTAAACTTTGTATGAATTAAAATTTAGTTGAAACTTGATTAACTTAAAATTAAAGTAACATCATTTTTTGTTTTACAAAATTATTTTGCTTTTTAGTATACAAATAGTGATAATGCAAATAATTGTAATTCAAAAGCAGTACAAAGACAAAAACGGCAAAATAGTGATTTATTTTATTTCATTTTTAAAATAAAGAAAAAACTGTTCATAATGACACACAACGGTTAAACTGGACCCATTACAGTGTTTTGTTGAGGAAAAGAAAATGAGAGTGAAATATTGAAATTTGAATAAATTTTTATTGGATTAACACAGGCACACACAAAAACTGTGCAAAGAAATGTCTTCTCATTGACCCTTGCATCTGCCTCACAGTCTAGTTCCTCATCGGCAGTCATTGCCTAATGCTGGTTCTCCAGAGGCATTGAGTCAGTCATCAGTGCATGTCAGGTGTTTTCCTGGACACTGTCATTTGGCCCCGTCTCTGACACATGTTGGCCCTGAGCCAGATAAAGCCATCCCTCTTCTTACACTCTAATGGGGCTGATCTGATAACCCTGTAAACCCTCCTCTAATATCCCTTCACCAACACACACACACCGGCCCGATCGAAGCCTGTAAATTTGATCTCCATCTAACCTGCCGGCGGGCTCCAGCCACGGCCTCTTGTTTTCAAAGTCTGGCCCTTCTTGACACATCAGTCAGGAGCCCTGTTGAACTCTGACCTCTCCCACTTGGCCCTGTTATTGATTTCTTTCTCTTTTTTCCGCCACCTCATCGTGCTCAATCCGGATGAAAGGGGCAAAAGGGAGAATTAGTGAGCGAGACAGGAGGGACTCAGAGGATATGGAGCGATCGATGGCGAGTGATTTTGAGCTTACAGCAGCGGAAAAAAATGTAGACAGGTAGAAAACGCTTGAGGCTTGACAGATAAGCATTAACAGAGCAGCCGGTGGACACCTAAAACCAAAAAGGAGAGTTGATGTTTCTTTTTTTCTGAGCGTCAGGCGTTTGGCCCAAAAGGTCAGCCATTTTGACAACAAATATTGTGAATAAACATGTTCAGCAGTGGTAATGCCGATTCCCAATTTCAAGGATGTTTTTCATTAGGTGCAATCGCCTTCCTTTAGGCTTTAGAATGCACTTCTCTCACATTGCTCTCCATCGGTATGCACTTGTTGAATCGCAGCCCGTTTCCGTCAGTCACGTGGCTCAATTGGTCATGGCACCTGCTCAGCTAAATAAAGTTTGTCATGGCCCCGATAGCTGGCGCTCCTGGGAAAGCGTGGCCTCGCTTGGAAGTGTTTGCTGGAGAAATGCAGCACAAAAGCTGATTAGTGTCATATCGCAGTTTCTCTGAGCTCATATTTACCGCCTCGCCATAGAGCACAGACAAACTGCGGCACAGACTGACCGTGTCCACATGCAGGAGATGCCCCTGCTGTGTCTGTGTGCGGTGAGGGATGCAGACAGATTGCGGTTTGCCTTTTCACTCGCTTGATCTGGTCTGGGTTTCGGATGAAGAGCTAGACAGTGATATAGATATGTATATTGATTTTATAAAGGTTTATAAAGGTTATTTTTCATTATTTGCTAATGGTAATGTAATTTGTGATATGCTTTGGCACAATAAAAGAAAATAAATTCATTCATTCATTCATTTTCTTTTAGTTTATTCCCTGATTTAAAATGGGTTGCCACAGCAGAATGAACCGCCAACTACTCTGGCGTATGTTCTACATGGCAGATGCTCTTCCAGCTGCAACCAAGTACTGGGGAAACAAAATAGATTATACAATTAAAATAAAAAATGTATACTAGAATAAAAATGTGTATTATATAATAATGAAATTAAACAAAAATGTATTATTGTTTATTAAAAAAAATAATAAAAATAATTAATTAGTTATTTTATATAATGTAAAAATATTTACAGTCTATACAATTACTATTTAATATTTTACAAAAAAATTCTCACTAAGGCTATATTTATTTGGAATAAAAAATTTGCTGTAATATTGTAATACTATAAATATTGTTTTAAATATTTTTTGACTTATTTATAAGATGATTATTTCAAAAGAACAGTTTTTAATTGGTGGAAATGCCTTGTTTTCTTTTCAGGTTAGTCCCTTTATTTATCAGGGGTCGCCACAGGATATTCAGCATATGTTTTATGCAGATGCCCGTCCAGCTGCAACCCATCACTGGGAAACACCCATACACTCCCATTCACATACATACACTATGTACAATTTAGCTTACTCAATTCACCTACATTGCATGTCTTTGAACTGTGGGGGAAACCGGAGCACCCGGAGGAAACCCATGCGAACATGGGGCGAACATGCAAACTTCACACAGAAATGCCAACTGGTCCAGCTGAGACTCGAATCAGAAACCTTCTTGCTGTGAGGCGAACGCGCTAAGCACTGAGTCACCATGTCGCCCTGTTTTAAATATTCTTGAAACTTATTAGAAGATTCAGTTTAAAAGAACAGAGTTTGTTGGTGGAAATATCTTGTAGCTGTAACATTGACAAGAGTTTTTGAACACTATATCATTGGATAATGTTTGCAGTTTTAATCAAAGTAATCTGTCAGTATCTGTATTCATTCATTCATTCATTTTCTTTTCGGCGTAGTCCCTTTATTAATCAGGGGTCACCACAGCGGAATGAACCGCCAACTTATCCAGCATACGTTTTACACAGCGGATGCCTTTCCAGCTGCAACCCAGTACTGTGAAAAATTCATACACACTCACTCACACTCATACACTACAGACAATTTAGCTTACCCAATTCACCAATACCACATCTTTGGACTTGTGGAAGAAACCGAAGCACCTGGAGGAAACACAAGCGAACACAGGGAGAACAAGCAAACTCCACGCAGAAATGCCAACTCACCCAGCTGAGGCTCAAATCAGCATCCTTCTTGCTGTGAGGTGACAGCGCTACCCACTAATTGTCATTTCACTTTCAATTTAATGGTTACAGTGATAGTTCACCCAAAAATCTATATTCTGTCATCATTTACTCTCCTCTTACCTTGAAAACAATCAAAGATTTTTTGAAGAAAGCAGCAAACAGGTAATTATTGATTTTCACAGTGTTTGTTTTTCCTACTATGAATGTCAATGGTAACAGGTTTCCAGTTCTCTTCAAAATAATTTTTTTGTGTTCAGAATAAAGAAAGTCATAAAGAAAAATAGTGAACAAGTGTTCATTTTGGGGTGAACTGCCTTTAAAGGGTGTCTCCAGAATGTGTAAAGTTTCCGCTCAAAACACCCATCAGACTATTTATTATAGCTTTCAGAATGTTGAAATTTTCTGCTGTGAACACACTGTATCTGTTTTTGTTGCATGAGCCTTTAATGATAGTTCTCCCCGCCCACCGTTCCCATGTGCCTCTTATAGTCTCTGCCTCAGCTGTGTCTGATAAACAGCACAGTGACAGACATGAAGAAAGTACATCTCACATAATGTTTGTGAGAAATACTACAGTAAGAACTTTCCCAATGATTATTTGAAGTATTTATTGTGGAGATAATTCAAGCCTTTCTGCAATGATGGGTCACACACAATGTCGTTTAACTTTTTAGCACTGTTTTTGCATGGTAGGATACATGTTATCTGTTAAGTTAGTGTACAAAATAAACCTGGTTTAACATCCACAAACCAGGATTGAAGCGTCTTCTTTAATAATTGTACTGACATAAGGCAGTGGTGATAAAGTAAATATGGTAAAATCGCTGTAATTCATTACAAACGTGCTGCTTTAGAAACGTTTTAAACTTGTAAGACTCATTCTTGATCAAATTTGATGATGATTGATGATCACAGAGAGCTAAACAGATCTTTTAATCCCAGTAACTTTGCGCACGTCCTGTCTTGTTGATATGATTATACATGTTACTACGGAGACATGTTAATATGTAGCTTTCATTCAATTCAGTGGGCGGGGAAACTGCACTCCTACGTCACGTTGCGGTGGGCCTCAAAATGGGAGGGATTTGGATCCTATTTTAATGTCAGGAAATTAAAAAAACAAAAAGAGAGACTTATTGTGTTTCTATTGTTCCAATATGACTGTGGGCGCACTATACCTACACACAGTTCTTTCCAAACAGCTTCCAAAAGATGATTTTCATCATAGGTGCCCTTTAAAGCAGCTGTTTAGGAAACTGAATATGACGTTTCCTTATAGATAAGTGTAACGGAGCTCTAATCTTAGATCATATTGTTTATATTCTGACCAAATTAATTTTGTCCTCTTTCTTTATATCCGAGAAACTTTGAACTTTAAATTTTGA